>NC_068425.1:34938132-34983132 GCF_023373465.1 Oncorhynchus keta | reverse complement strand
TTGAGTTGTGACAGGCATTGTCACTAGCCTAGCAATGCCAAGGTGGTGGGTTCAATTCCCACAGAGATCACATCCAGTCCACTTCACAAAGTAAACATGTGTCTATGGGGTGACTGTTTTGTTAGGCACCTTTTGGTTAAAGTGGCAGAAGTAACAACTCACAGCAGGGAAATCATTACTGTTATAGATGAGACAGACAGCTCACAGAGAAATCATTACTGTTATAGATGAGACAGACAGCTCACAGAGAAATCATTACTGTTATACATGAGATAGACAGCTCACAGAGAAATCATTACTGTTATACATGAGACAGACAGCTCACAGAGAAATCATTACTGTTATAGATGAGACAGACAGCTCACAGAGAAATCATTACTGTTATACATGAGACAGACAGCTCACTGAGAAATCATTACTGTTATAGATGAGACAGACAGCTCACAGAGAAATCATTACTGTTATAGATGAGACAGACAGCTCACAGAGAAATCATTACTGTTATACATGAGATAGACAGCTCACAGAGAAATCATTACTGTTATACATGAGACAGACAGCTCACAGAGAAATCATTACTGTTATACATGAGATAGACAGCTCACAGAGAAATCATTACTGTTATACATGAGACAGACAGCTCAGAGAAATCATTACTGTTATAGATGAGACAGACAGCTCACAGAGAAATCATTACTGTTATAGATGAGACAGACAGCTCACAGAGAAATCATTACTGTTATACATGAGACAGACAGCTCACAGAGAAATCATTACTGTTATACATGAGACAGACAGCTCACAGAGAAATCATTACTGTTATAGATGAGACAGACAGCTCACAGAGAAATCATTACTGTTATAGATGAGACAGACAGCTCACAGAGAAATCATTACTGTTATAGATGAGACAGACAGCTCACAGAGAAATCATTACTGTTATAGATGAGACAGACAGCTCACAGAGAAATCATTACTGTTATACATGAGATAGACAGCTCACAGAGAAATCATTACTGTTATACATGAGACAGACAGCTCACAGAGAAATCATTACTGTTATACATGAGATAGACAGCTCACAGAGAAATCATTACTGTTATACATGAGACAGACAGCTCACAGAGAAATCATTACTTTATACATGAGACAGACAGCTCACAGAGAAATCATTACTATACATGAGACAGACAGCTCACAGAGAAATCATTACTGTTATAGATGAGACAGACAGCTCACAGAGAAATCATTACTGTTATAGATGAGACAGACAGCTCACAGAGAAATCATTACTGTTATACATGAGACAGACAGCTCACAGAGAAATCATTACTGTTATACATGAGACAGACAGCTCACAGAGAAATCATTACTGTTATACATGAGACAGACAGCTCACAGAGAAATCATTACTGTTATACATGAGACAGACAGCTCACAGAGAAATCATTACTGTTATACATGAGACAGACAGCAGAGAAATCATTATCTATATACATGAGACAGACAGCTCACAGAGAAATCATTAATGTTATACATGAGACAGACAGCTCACAGTAGAGAAATCATTACTGTTATCCATGAGACAGACAGCTCACAGAGAAATCATTACTGTTATCCATGAGACAGACAGCTCACAGAGAAATCATTACTGTTATCCATGAGACAGACAGCTCACAGTAGAGAAATCATTACTGTTATCCATGAGACAGACAGCTCACAGAGAAATCATTACTGTTATCCATGAGACAGACAGCTCACAGAGAAATCATTACTGTTATACATGAGACAGACAGCTCACAGCAGAAGACTAACCTATACCCAGAGGGGGGTGGAGTAGGATATTTCACAACTCAAAGTCTGCATCCCAAATGGTTCCCTATTCCTTTTATAGTGCACTACTTCTGACCAGAGCCTTATGGGCCCTGATCAAAACCCTGGTCGACGGTAGTGTACTTTAATGGAATAGGGTGCCATTAAGGACACATCTGAAGTTTGCATCAAGTCAGAGAGACAGAACGACAGAGAGCCATCAAGCCAGAGAGCCATCAAGCCAGAGAGCCATCAAGACAGAGAGCCATCAAGACAGATAGACATCAAGACAGATAGACATCAAGTCAGATAACCATCAAGCCAGAGAGCCATCAAGCCAGAGAGCCAGAGAGCCATCAAGCCAGAGAGCCAGAGAGACAGAGAGCCATCAAGGCAGAGAGCCAGAGAGCCATCAAGGCAGAGAGCCAGAGAGACAGAGCCAGAGAGCCAGAGAGCCAGAGAGCCAGAGAGCTACAGAGACAGAGAGCCAGAGAGCTACAGAGACAGAGAGCCAGAGAGCCAGAGAGCCAGAGAGCCAGAGAGCTAGAGAGCTAGAGAGACAGAGAGCTACAGAGCCAGAGAGCTAGAGAGACAGAGAGACACAGAGCCAGAGAGCTAGAGAGACAGAGAGCTAGAGAGACAGAGAGCCATCAAGCCAGAGAGCCAGAGAGCTACAGAGGCAGAGAGCCAGAGAGCTAGAGAGCTAGAGAGCTAGAAAGACAGAGAGACAGAGAGACAGAGAGCTACAGAGCCAGAGAGACAGAGAGACACAGACAGAGAGCTAGAGAGACACAGAGACAGAGAGAGAGACACAGAGACAGAGACAGAGAGCTAGAGAGATAGAGAGCTGGAGAGATAGAGAGACAGAGAGCTAGAGAGACAGAGACACAGAGACAGAGAGCTCAAGACAGAGAGACAGAGAGCCAGAGAGACAGAGAGCTAGAGAGATAGAGAGCTAGAGAGATAGAGAGACAGAGAGCTAGAGAGACAGAGAGCTAGAGAGATAGAGAGCTAGAGAGATAGAGAGACAGAGAGCAGAGAGACAGAGAGACAGAGAGACAGAGAGCTAGAGAGATAGAGAGCTAGAGAGATAGAGAGACAGAGAGCTAGAGAGACAGAGAGACAGAGAGCTAGAGAGACAGAGATCAGAGAGCAGAGAGACAGAGAGCTAGAGAGACAGAGAGCTAGAGAGACACAGAGACAGAGAGACAGAGAGCTAGAGACAGAGAGCTAGAGAGACACAGAGGCAGAGAGCTAGAGAGACAGAGAGGCAGAGACCTAGAGAGACAGAGAGACATCAAGCCAGAGAGACAGAGAGCAGATAGACAGAGAGCCAGAGAGCTAGAGAGCCATCAAGCCATCAAGCCAGAGAGCTAGAGAGACAGAGAGCTCGATAGCTAGAGAGACACAGAGCCAGAGAGCTAGAGAGACAGAGAGTCAGAGTCAGAGAGCCAGAGAGCCAGAGAGCCAGCGAGCTAGAGAGACAAAGAGCCATCAAGCCAGAGAGCCATCAAGCGAGAGAGCAGAGAGACAGAGAGCCATCAAGCCAGAGAGCTAGAGAGACAGAGAGACAGAGAGCCATCAAGCCAGAGAGCTAGAGAGGCAGAGAGCCATCAAGCCAGAGAGCTAGAGAGACAGAGAGCCATCAAGCCAGAGAGCTAGAGAGACAGAGAGCCATCAAGCCAGAGAGCTAGAGAGACAGAGAGCCATCAAGCCAGAGAGCTAGAGAGACAGAGAGTCATCAAGCCAGAGAGCTAGAGAGACAGAGAGCTAGAGAGACAGAGAGCCATCAAGCCAGAGAGCAATAGAGACAGAGAGACATCAAGCCAGAGAGCCAGAGAGACAGAGAGCCATCAAGCCAGAGAGCCAGAGAGCCAGAGAGACAGAGAGACAGAGAGACAGAGAGCCATCAAGCCAGAGAGACAGAGAGCCATCAAGCCAGAGAGACAGAGAGACAGAGAGCCAGAGAGCCAGAGAGCTAGAGAGACAGAGAGACAGAGAGACAGAGAGCTACAGAGCCAGAGAGCTAGAGAGCTAGAGAGACAGAGAGACCGAGAGCTACAGAGCCAGAGAGCTAGAGAGACAGAGAGACACAGAGACAGAGAGCTAGAGAGACAGAGAGCTAGAGAGACAGAGAGCTAGAGAGACAGAGAGACACAGAGACAGAGAGCTAGAGACACACAGAGACAGAGAGACAGAGAGCGAGAGACAGAGAGCTAGAGAGACACAGAGGCAGAGAGACAGAGAGCTAGAGACAGAGAGCAGAGACACAGAGCCAGAGAGCTAGAGAGACACAGAGACAGAGAGACAGAGAGCTAGAGACAGAGAGCTAGAGAGACACAGAGGCAGAGAGCTAGAGACAGAGAGGCAGAGACCTACAGAGACAGAGAGACAGAGAGACATCAAGCCAGAGAGCTAGAGAGACAGAGATATGGAAAGCTAGAGAGACAGAGAGCCAGAGAGCAGAGAGCCATCAAGCCAGAGAGCTAGAGAGACAGAGATATGGAAAGCTAGAGAGACAGAGAGACAGAGAGACAGAGAGCTAGATAGCAGAGAGACACAGAGCCAGAGAGCCAGAGAGCCAGCGAGCAAGAGAGACAAAGAGCCATCAAGCCAGAAAGCCAGAGAGCCATCAAGCGAGAGAGCTAGAGAGACAGAGAGCCATCAAGCCAGAGAGCTGAGACAGAGAGCCATCAAGCCAGAGAGCTAGAGAGACAGAGAGACAGAGAGCCATCAAGCCAGAGAGCTAGAGAGACAGAGAGCCATCAAGCCAGAGAGCTAGAGAGACAGAGCCATCAAGCCAGAGAGCTAGAGAGACAGAGAGCCATCAAGCCAGAGAGCTAGAGAGAGACAGACAGAGAGCCAGAGAGCCAGAGAACTAGAGAGACAGAGAGCCATCAAGCCAGAGAGCTAGAGAGACAGAGAGACATCAAGCCAGAGAGCAGACAGACAGAGAGCCATCAAGCCAGAGAGCCAGAGAGACAGAGAGCCATCAAGCCAGAGAGACAGAGAGCCATCAAGCCAGAGAGACAGAGAGACAGAGAGACAGAGAGACATCAAGCCAGAGAGCTAGACAGACAGAGAGCCATCAAGCCAGAGAGCCAGAGAGACAGAGAGCCATCAAGCCAGAGAACCAGAGAGTCAGAGAGCCATCAAGCCAGAGAGCCAGAGAGACAGAGAGACAGAGAGCCATCAAGCCAGAGAGACAGAGAGACAGAGAGACAGAGAGCCATCAAGCCAGAGAGCTAGAGAGACAGAGAGCCATCAAGCCGGAGAGACAGAGAGCCATCAAGCCAGAGAGACAGAGAGACAGAGAGACAGAGAGCCATCAAGCCAGAGAGACAGAGAGACAGAGAGCCATCAAGCCAGAGAGACAAAGAGACAGAGAGACAGAGAGCCAGAGAGACAGAGAGACAGAGAGCCATCAAGCCAGAGAGACAGAGAGACAGAGAGCCATCAAGCCAGAGAGACAAAGAGACAGAGAGACAGAGAGCCAGAGAGACAGAGAGACAGAGAGACAGAGAGCCATCAAGCCAGAGAGACAAAGAGACAGAGACAGAGAGCCAGAGAGACAGAGAGACAGAGAGCCATCAAGCCAGAGAGACAGAGAGCCATCAAGCCAGAGAGACAAAGAGACAGAGAGACAGAGAGACAGAGAGACAGAGAGACAGAGAGCCATCAAGCCGGAGAGACAGAGAGCCAGAGATCCAGCCCAGGCCCCTTTTCATTTTCCAACAGGATTTAAATGTGGGTCTTCATGCAGACATGACAGTCACTTTCCAATTTCAACTCTTAAACTACCAATTTAAACCAGGCTCACCATGGTAATGATTGAAATATGAAACCCTGCATATATACAGGCCATTACAGACCTGACGAACACACAGCCTTTAGCTTTGTGTGTGTGTGTGTGTGTGTGTGTGTGTGTGTGTGTGTGTGTGTGTGTGTGTGTGTGTGTGTGTGTGTGTGTGTGTGTGTGTGTGTGTGTGTGTGTGTGTGTGTGTGTGTGTGTGTGTGTTGTGTTATGTGTGTGTGTGTAGTCGTTTCATTATAGTATAATTGTTGGTTGATGAATGTGTACTGCACTGTTGAAGAGAGATCGTAAGTCAGCATTCCACTGTACCGTTTACACCCTGTGTGTGAGACCAATACAATTTGATTTGATTTCATCATTGACTAAAGGGTTAACGTCAACTGTTTAGTGGTGAATTGAAATGGATGAGTCTTTGCTTTTGAATACATTCTTTCTGCAATAATGCTGAGAAATACATATATAGTGTGTCCTTCTGTAGCTCAGTTGGTAGAGCATGGCGCTTGAAACGCCAGGGTAGTGGGTTCGATCCCCGGGACCACCCATACGTAGAATGTATGCACACATGAATGTAAGTCGCTTTGGATAAAAGCGTCTGCTAAATGGCATATATTATTACTATATAACACACACACACACACACACACACACACACACACGTCACCCTGAGGAACAGGATGCTCTCTGATATCAGTGTAAAGTGATGGTCAGTTCCTCTGGGACTGCTCCCTGGCTGGAGATAGGTGTTATCTGTTCTCTCCACCACCGTGTGTGTGATCTACATAACCTGGTTCTAGCATTCATGACATCACCCTGAAGAGCACAGTGATGCCATTGGTGGTTTACTGGGAGTTATATATATATAATATATACAGAGCCTTGCAAAAGTATTTATCCCCTTGGCGTTTTTCCTATTTTGTTGCATTACAACCTGTAATTTAGCTGGATTTTTATTTGGATTTCATGTAATGTACATACACACAATAGTTCAACTTGTTTAAATTAAATGAAAAAAATAACTTGTTTCAATAGATTATAAAAGATGTAAAACTGAAAAGTGGCGCGTGCATATCTATTCACCCCCTTTGCTATGAAGCCCCTAAATAAGATCTGGTGCAACCAGTTACCTTCAGAAGTCACAGAATTAGTTCAATAAAGTCCACCTGTGTGCAATCTAAGTGTCACATGATCTCAGTGTATGTACACCTGTTCTGAAAGGCCCCAGAGTCTGCAACACCACCAAGCAAGGCGCACCACTAAGCAAGCAGCACCATGAAGACCAAGGAGCTCTCCAAACAGGTCAGGGACAAAGTTGTGGAGAAGTACAGATCAGGGTTGGGTTATAAAGAAATATCAGAAACATTGAACACTATTAAATCCATTATTAAAAAAATAGAAAGAATATGGCACCACAACAAACCTGCCAAGAGAGGGCCGCCCACCAAAACTCACGGACCAGGCAAGGAGGGCATTAATCAAAGAGACAACAAAGAGTCTTAAGATAACCCTGAAGTAGCTGCAAATCTCCACAGCTTAAATTGGAGTATCTGTCCATAGGACCACTTTAAGCCGTACACTCCACAGAGCTGGGCTTTACAGAAGATTGGCCAGATAAAAAACATTGCTTAAAGAAAATAATTACGTTTGGTGTTTGCCAAAGGGCATGTGGGAGACTCCCCAAACATATGGAAGAAGGTACTCTGGTCAGATGAGACTAAAAGTGAGCCATTTGGCCATCAAGGGAAACGCTATGTCTGGCGCAAACTCAACAACTCTCATCACCCCGAGAACCGCATCCCCACAGTGAAGATTCACGGTGGCAGCATCATGCTGTGGGGTTTTTCCACCGGCAGGGACTAGGAAACTGGTCAGAATTGAAGGAATGATGGATGGCGCTAAATGCAGGGAAATTCTTGAGGGAAACCTGTTTCAGTCTTCCAGAGATTTGAGACTGGGACGGAGGTTCATCTTCCAGAAGGACAATGACCTTAAGCATACTGCTAAAGCAACACTCGAGTGGTTTAAGGGTAAGGGTAAGCATTTAAATGTCTTGGAATGGCCTAGTAAAAGTCCAGACCTCAATCCAATTGAGAATCTGTGGTATGACTTAAAGATTGCTGTACACCAGCGGAACCCATCCAACTTGAAGGAGCTGGAGCAGTTTTGCCTTGAAGAATGGACAAATATCCCAGTGGCTAAATGTGCCAAGTTTATAGAGACATACCCCAAGAGACTAACAACTGTAATTGCTGCAAAAGGTTGCTCTTCAAAGTATTGAAATTGGGGGGTGAATGCACGCTCAAGTTTTCAGTTTTTTTTGTTGTTGTCGTATTTCACAATAAAAAATATTTCACATCTTCAAAGTGGTGGACATGTTCTGTAAATCAAATGATACAAACGCCCCAAAAATCCATTTTAATTCCAGGTTGTTAGGCAACAACATAGGAACAATGCCAAAGGGGGTGAATACTTTTACAATACACTACCTACCGTTCAAAAGTTTGGGGTCACTTAGAAATATCCTTGTTTTTGAAAAGCAACCATTTTTGTCCATTAAAATAACATCAAATTGATCAGAAATACAGTGTAGACATTGTTAATGTTGTAACTGACTATTTAAAGGAATATCTACACAGGCGTACAAAGGCTCATTATCAGCAACCATCACTCTTGTGTTCCAATGGCACGGTGTGTTAGCTTATCCAAGTTTATAATTTTAGAAGGCTAACTGATCACTAGAAAACCATTCTGAAATTATGTTATCACTGCTGAAAACAAGTCCTCACCTGGCAGCGTCATTAAATAGTACCCGCAAAACACCAGTCTCAACATCTCCAGTGAAGAAGCAACTCCGGGATTCTGGCCTTCTAGGCAGAGTTGCAAAGAAAAAGCCATATCTCAGACTGGCCAATAAAAAGAAAATATTACGATTGGCAAAAGAACAGAGACACTGGACAGAGGAACTCTGCCGACAAAGCCAGCATCCCGGATTCGCCTTTCACTGTTGACGTTGAGACTGGTGTTTTGCGGGTACGGCGTCTGTTTCTCAAACTAGACACTCTAATGTACTTGTCCTCTAGCTCAGTTGTACACCGGGGCCTCCCACTCCTCTTTCTATTCTGGTTAGAGCCAGTGTGCGCTGTTCTGTGAAGGGAGTAGTACACAGCGTTGTGCGAAATCTTTAGTTTCTTGCCAATTTCTCACATGGAATAGACTTCATTTCTCAGAACAAGAATAGACTGGCGAGTTTCATAAATCCTCTAGGATAGGGGGACACTTGCGTCCCACTTGGCCAAAAGCCAGAGCGCCAAATACAAATAAAATTATATAAAAATCAAACTTTCATTAAATCAAACATGTAAGATACTCAATTAAAGCTACACTCGTTGTGAATCCAGCCAACATGTCAGATTTTAAAAAGGCTTTTCGGCGAAAGCATAAGATGTTATAATCTGATGATAGCACAACAGTAAACAAAGAGAGAGTAGCATATTTCAACCCTGCAGGCGCTACACAAAACGCAGAAATAAAATATAAATCATGCCTTACCTTTGACGAGCTTCTTTTGTTGGCACTCCAATATGTCCCATAAACATCACAAATGGTCCTTTTGTTCGAGTAAATTACGCCCATATATATCCAAAATGTCCATTTATTTGGCGCTTTTGATCAACAAAAAAAAAACAGCTTCCAATTTGCGCAACGTCACTACAAAATGTCTCAAAAGTTACCTGTAAACTTTGCCAAACTACTTTTGTAATACAACTTTAGGTATTTTTAAACGTTAATAATCGATCAAATTGAAGACGGGTGTATCTGTTTTCAATACAGGACAACAACAAACTAACGCTACTTTTCTAGTCTTGCCAACTCTGTGTTACACTGATTCAAGATGGCCGTACTTCTTCATTTCACAAAGGAATATCCTCAACCTATTTCCAAAGGCTGGTGACATCCAGTGGAAGTGGTAGGAATTGCAAACAAGTGCCTTAGAAATCTAGTTCCCCAATGAAAAATCATTGAATAGACAGTGACCTAAAAAAAAAAGTCAAAATGGTTAGTCCTCTGTTATAGTCCTCTGAGTTCTGTTATACTCACAGACATGATTCAAACAGTTTTAGAAACTTCAGAGTGTTTTCTATCCGAATCTACTAATAATATGCATATCTTATATTCTTGGCATGAGTAGCAGGAAGTTGAAATTGGGCACGCTATTTATCCAAAAGTGAAAATGCTGCCCCCTATTCCAAAGAGGTTCATAAGACAGATCTTTGTTTCTGGCCATTTTGAGCCTGTAATCGAACACACAAATGCTGATGCTCCAGATGCTCAACTAGTCAAAACAAGGCCAGTTTAATTGATTGTTTCATCAGCACAACAGTTTTCAACATAATTGCAACATGGTTTTCTAATGATCAATTAACCTTTTAAAATGATAAACTTGGATTAGCTAACACAACGTGCCAATGGAACAGAGTAAGGGTTGCTGATAATGGGCTTCTGATTGCCTATGTCGACATATCACTGTATTTCTGATCAATTTGATGTTATTTTAATGGACAAAAAGTGATTTTCTTTAAAAACAAGGACATTTCAAAGTGACCCCAAAGTTTTGAATGGTAGTATATATTATATATACACATACATATACATTTGAAGTCAGAAGTTTACATACACCTTAGGAAAATACATTTAAACTCAGTCTTTCACATTTCCTGACATTTAATCCAAGTAAAAATACCTGTTTTAGGTCAGTTAAGATCACCACTTTATTTTAAGAATGTGAAATGTCAGAATAATATTATAGAATGATTTATTTCAGCTTTTATTTCTTTCATCACATTCCCAGTGGGTCAGAAGTTTACCTACACTCAATGGTCCTGGCCAATAACACTCAATGGTCCTTCTTTAGCTCAGTTGGTAGAGCATGGCGCTTGTAACGCCAGGGTAGTGGGTTCGATTCCGGGACCACCCATACGTAGAATGTATGCACACATGACTGTAAGTCGCTTTGGATAAAAGCGTCTGCTAAATTGCCTATATTATTATATTATAATTAGTATTTGGCAGCATTGCTGCAAACGTTTCGGGTAGCCTTCCACAAGCTTCCCACAATAAGTTGTGTGAATTTTGGCCCATTCCTCCTGACAGATCTGGTGTAACTGAGTCAGGTTTGTATGCTTCCTTCCTCGCACATGCTTTTTCAGTTCTGCCCACACATTTTCTCTAGGATTGAGGTCAGGGCTTTGTGATGGCCATTCCAATACGTTGACTTTGTTGTCGTTACACCATTCTGACACAACTTTGGAAGTATGCTTGAGGTCATTGTCCATTTGGAAGAACCATTTGTGAACAAGCTTTAACTTCCTGACTGATGTCTTGAGGTGTTGCTTCAATGATTCCATCTATTTTGTGAAGTGCATCAGTCCCTCCTGCAGCAAAGCACCCCCACATGATGCTGCCACCCCGTGCTTCACAGTTGAGATGGTGTTCTTCGGCTTGCAAGCCTCCCCTTTTTCCTCCAAACATAACGATGGGAATTATGTCCAAACAGTTCTATTTTGTTACATCAGACAAGAGGACCTTTCTCCAAAAAGTACAATCTTTGTCCCCATGTGCAGTTGCAAATCGTAGTCTGGCTATTTTATTGAGGTTTTGGAGCAGTGGCTTCTTCCTTGCTGAGTGGCCTTTCAGGTTATGTCGATATAAGACTTGTTTTACTGTGGATATAGATACTTTTGTACCTGTTTCCTCCAGTCTCTTCACAAGGTCCTTTGCTGTTGTTCTGGGATTGATTTGCACTTTTCGCGCTAAAGTACGTTCATCTCTAGGAGACACAACGCATCTCCTTCCTGAGTGGTATGACGGCTGCGTGGTCCCATAGTTTTTATACTTGCGTACTATTGTTTGTACGGATGAACGTGGTACCTTCAGGCGATTGGAAATTGCTCCCAAGGATGAACCAGACTTGTGGAGGTCTACAATGTTTTTCTGAGGTCTTGGCTGATTTCTTTTGATTTTCCCATGATTTCAAGCAGAGGCACTGAGTTTGAAGGTAGGCCTTGAAACATCCACAGGTACCTCCAATTGACTCAAATGATGTCAATTCGCCTATCAGAAGCTTCTAAAGCCATGACATCATTTTCATTTTTCATTTTTTTTGTGTCATGCACAAAGTAGATATTCTAACCGACTTGCCAAAACTAGTAGAAATTTGTTGAAAAATGAAGAAATGTGTGGAGCTGTATTTAATATAAAATGAATTTTGATTTGACTCGACAAGTCATGTGTGCATACATTCTACGTATGGGTTCGATTGAAAACTTCCGACTTCAACTGTATTTATATGTACATATATAATGTACGGCTTCCAGTTTATTCATCGTTAGTCAGCACCTGGACACTTTTCCCATGATCCACAAAGCACCAGGTCTTAGTCAAAGGGGCAGCTACTGCATCTATCTGTTCTCTCAACCTTGTTCTCCTCTGATCAAAGGGCTATCCAGTCACCGACATCCCCATTTCCCACCAGTAAACAAGTGATTCAAGTAGAGGGGATCTGTCTCTCGACATGCTAAATATAAAAATATGGATAGAGTAAAAGTAAGGGGCTGGCCTCCCAGTAAAGCCACGAGAGAAGGAGAAGAGAAGGGGATCAGTAAAAACTCAAACGTTGTTGTTGTTGTTTGCAACTTTGAAGGTTGTTTCATCTCTTAATTAGATCCATTTGACGGCTGGCATCCACGGGTATTACAGTCTAAACCAATTAGGTCTGATGCAAGCTGAGTTTATACACACACAAACCTTCCACGGCTTCAGCTCACTGAGTTTACACACACACACGCACGCACACACACACACACGCACACACACACACACGCACGCACGCACACACACACACACACACACACACACACACACACACACACACACACACACACACACACACACACACACACAGTACACACAAAGTCTAAGTTCCTAGTTTTCAAAGTACAACATTAGAGACTAGAGAACACTAGTTCACTAGTTAGTAGTCAAGGTGATAGACTAGAGAACACTAGTTAGTAGTCAAGGTGATAGACTAGAGAACACTAGTTAGTAGTCAAGGTTATAGACTAGAGAACACTAGTTAGGAGTCAAGGCTATAGATTAGGGAACACTAGTTAGTAGTCAAGGCTATAGATTAGGGAACACTAGTTAGGAGTCAAGGCTATAGATTAGGGAACACTAGTTAGTAGTCAAGGTTATAGACTAGAGAACACTAGTTAGTAGTCAAGGTTATAGACTAGAGAACACTAGTTAGTAGTCAAGGTTATAGACTAGAGAACACTAGTTAGGAGTCAAAGGTAATATGACAGAAAGTGGGTTCCCTCACTTTGAGGAACAGGTGGTGTAAAAGACCCCTCTTCGTCCCAAACGGCACCCTGGTCAGAACTAGTGCACTATGTGGGGAATAGGGTGCCATTTGGGATGTACACCATTACAGGTTGGAAATGACAAATAATAGGAAAAGCATTCAAGCTTCTTTAAACCGAACAGCTTGACAAATAACGTCTTAGGTTTACAGAGCTGCGACCGATCAAACACACAACTACTATTAATCAATTAAAACCACCACCTACAGAGAGAGCAGATGATCACATTTGCATATTCTTGTTTTTTTCTCTTTGCGCGATCCCTCTCATCTCAGAAGGAGAGAGAAGGAAAGGACGGAAGGAGGGAGGGAGGGAAGAGAGGCCTTGAGGGAGGGTGTTATATTTGAGAACACCACTAGTTAATAGTCAAGGTTCTATCCTAGAGGACACAAGTGAGTAGTCAAAGTTATAGACTAGATAACACTAGTTAGTAGTCATGGTCATAGACAAGAGAACACTAGTTAGTAGTCAATGTGATAGTCTAGAGAACACTAGGTAGTAGTCAAGGTTACAGACTAGAGAACACTAGAAAGTAGTCAAGGTTCTAGTCTAGAGAACACTAGTTAGTAGTCAAGGTTCTAGACTAGAGAACATTAGTTAGTAGTCAATGTGATAGTCTAGAGAACACAAGTTAGTTGTCAAGGTTATAGTCCAGATAACACTAGTAAGTTGTAAAGGTTCTAGACTAGAGAACACAAGGTAGTAGTCACAGTTAGATTCTAGAGAACACAAGTTAGTTGTCAAGGTTATAAAGTAGAGAACACTAGTTAGTAGTCAAGGTTCTACACTGGAGGACACTAGTTAGTAGTCAAGGTCATAGACTAGAGAACACTAGAAAGTAGTCAAGGTTCTAGTCTAGAGAACACTAGTTAGTAGTCAAGGTTCTAGACTAGAGAACACTAGTTAGTAGTCAAGGTTACAGTCTATAGAACACTAGATAGTAGTCAAGGTTCTACACTGGAGGACACTAGTTAGTAGTCAAGGTCATAGACTAGAGAACACTAGAAAGTAGTCAAGGTTCTAGTCTAGAGAACACTAGGTAGTAGTCAAGGTTACAGACTAGAGAACACTAGAAAGTAGTCAAGGCTCTAGTCTAGAGAACACTAGTTAGTAGTCAAGGTTCTAGACTAGAGAACACTAGTTAGTAGTCAAGGTTACAGTCTATAGAACACTAGATAGTAGTCAAGGTTATAGACTAGAGAACACTAGTTAGTAGTCACGGGTCTAGACTAGAGAACACTAGTTAGTAGTCAAGGTTCTACACTGGAGGACACTAGTTAGTAGTCAAGGTCATAGACTAGAGAACACTAGAAAGTAGTCAAGGTTATAGACTAGAGAACACTAGTTAGTAGTCACGGGTCTAGACTAGAGAACACTAGTTAGTAGTCAAGGTTCTACACTGGAGGACACTAGTTAGTAGTCAAGGTCATAGACTAGAGAACACTAGAAAGTAGTCAAGGTTCTAGTCTAGAGAACACTAGGTAGTAGTCAAGGTTACAGACTAGAGAACACTAGAAAGTAGTCAAGGTTCTAGTCTAGAGAACACTAGTTAGTAGTCAAGATTCTAGACTAGAGAACACTAGTTAGTAGTCAAGGTTACAGTCTATAGAACACTAGATAGTAGTCAAGGTTATAGACTAGAGAACACTAGTTAGTAGTCACGGGTCTAGACTAGAGAACACTAGTTAGTAATCAAGGTTATAGACTAGAGAACACTAGTTAGTAGTCAAGGTTATAGACTAGAGAACACTAGTTAGTAGTCAAGGTTCTAGACTAGAGAACACTAGTTATTAGTCAAGGTTATAGACTAGAGAACACTAGTTAGGAGTCAAGGTTATAGACTAGAGAACACTAGTTAGGAGTCAAAGGTAATATGACAGAAAGTGGGTTCCCTCGCTTTGAGGAACAGGTGGTGTAAAAGACCCCTCCTTCGTCCCAAACGGCACCCTGGTCAGAACTAGTGCACTATGGGGAATAGGGTGCCATTTGGGATGTACACCATTACAGGTTGGAAATGACAAATAATAGGAAAAGCATTCAAGCTTCTTCAAACCGAACAGCTTGACAAATAACGTCTTAGGTTTACAGAGCTGCGACCGATCAAACACACAACTACTATTAATCAATTAAAACCACCACCTACAGAGAGAACAGATGATCACATTTGAATATATTTTTTTTGCAGGAGAGAGAGAGAGAGAGAGAGAGAGAGAGAGAGAGAGAGGGAGAGAGAGAGAGAGTAGAGGAGAGAGAGAGAGAGAGAGAGAGAGAGAGAGAGAGAGAGAGAGAGAGAGAGAGAGAGAGAGAGAGAGAGAGAGAGAGAGAGAGAGAGAGAGAGAGAGAGAGAGAGAAAGGGAGAGAGAGAGGCAAACAGGACTGGTCAACAAGTGATAAAGAGGACAAATAGATAAACGAATCATCTTTAAATGAAAAAACTCCTCCAACAGTACCTCCACCAGTACCCCCAACAGTACCTCCTCCAGTACCCCCAACAGTACCTCCTCCAGTACCGCCAACAGTACCTCCTCCAGTACCCCCAACAGTACCTCCTCCAGTACCCCCAACAGTACCTCCACCAGTACCCCCAACAGTACCTCCACCAGTACCCCCAACAGTACCTCCACCAGTACCCCCAACAGTACCTCCTCCAGTACCGCCAACAGTACCTCATCCAGTACCCCCAACAGTACCTCCACCAGTACCCCCAACAGTACCTCCACCAGTACCCCCAACAGTACCTCCACCAGTACCCCCAACAGTACCTCCACCAGTACCCCCAACAGTACCTCCACCAGTACCCCCAACAGTACCTCCACCAGTACCCCCAACAGTACCTCCTCCAGTACCCCCAACAGTACCTCCACCAGTACCCCCAACAGTACCCCAACAGTACCCCCAACAGTACCTCCACCAGTACCCCCAACAGTACCCCCACCAGTACCCCCAACAGTACCTCTCAGTACCCCCAACAGTACCTCCTCCAGTACCCCCAATAGTACCTCCACCAGTACCCCCAACAGTACCTCCTCCAGTACCCCAACTGTACCTCCACCAGTACCCCCTACAGTACCCCCAACAGTACCCCCACCAGTACCCTCAACAGTACCTCCTCCAGTACCCCCAACAGTACCTCCTCCAGTACCCCCAACAGTACCCCCATCAGTACCCCCAACAGTACCCCCAACAGTACCCCCAACAGTACCTCCTCCAGTACCACCAACAGTACCCCCAACAGAACCTCCAACAGTACCCCAACAGTACCCTCAACAGTACCTCCAACAGTACCCCCACCAGTACCCTCAACAGTACCTCCAACAGTACCCTCACCAGTACCCTCAACAGTACCTCCTCCAGTACCCCCAACAGTACCTCCTCCAGTGCCCCCCAACAGTACCCCCACCAGTACCCCCACCAGTACCCCCAACAGTACCTCCAACAGTACCCCCACCAGTACCTCCTCCAGTACTCCCAACAGTACCTCCAACAGTACCTCCCCAGTACCCCCAACAGTAACCCCAACAGTACCTCCAACAGTACCTCCACCAATACCCCCAACAGTACCTCCACCAGTACCCCCAACAGTACCTCCACCAATACCCTCAACATTACCCCCTACAGTACCTCCAACAGTACCCCCAACAGTACATCCAACAGTACCTCCAACAGTTCCCCCAACAGTAACCCCAACAGTACCCCCAACAGTACCCCCAACAGTACCTCCAACAGTACCCCCAACAGTACCCCCAACAGTACCTCCAACAGTGCCCCCAACAGTACCTCCAACAGTTCCCCCAACAGTACCTTCAACAGTACCATCAACATTATCTCTAACAGTACCCCGAATAATACCCCCAACAGTACCTCCACCAGTACCCCCAACAGTACCTCCACCAGTACCTCCAACAATACCTCCACCAGTACCTCCAACAATACCCCCAACAGTACCTCCACCAGTACCCCCAACAGTACCCCCACCAGTATCTCCAACAATACCTCCAACAATACCCCCAACAGTACCTCCAACAGTACCTCCTCCAGTACCCCAAACAGTACCTCCAACAGTACCCCCAACAGTACCTCCACCAGTACCTCCAACAATACCTCCAACAATACCTCCAACAGTACCCCCAACAGTACCTCCAACAGTACCTCCTCCAGTACCCCAAACAGTACCTCCACCAGTACCCCCAACAGTACCTCCACCAGTACCTCCAACAATACCTCCAACAGTACCCCCAACAGTACCTCCAACAGTACCTCCTCCAGTACCCCAAACAGTACATCCAACAGTACCCCCAACAGTACCTCCACCAGTACCCCCAACAGTACCCCCACCAGTACCCCCAACAGTACCTCCAACAGTACCCTCAACAGTACCTCCTCCAGTACCCCCAACAGTACCCCAACAGTACCTCCAACAGTACCCCCAACAGTACCTCCACCAGTACCTCCAACAGTACCTCCTCCAGTCAGGGAGTCAGCCTTATCTGCAGAATGTATACAGTCTAAACAAGATATATCAGAGGGAATCAGCCTTATCTACAGAATGTATACAGTCTAAACAAGATATATCAGGGATTCAGCCTTATCTGCAGAATGTATACAGTCTAAACAAGATATATCAGGGAATCAGCCTTATCTGCAGAATGTATACAGTCTAAACAAGATATATCAGGGAATCAGCCTTATCTGCAGAATGTATACAGTCTAAACAAGATATATCAGGGAATCAGCCTTATCTGCAGAATGTATACAGTCTAAACAAGATATATCAGGGAGTCAGCCTTATCTACAGAATGTATACAGTCTCAACAAGATATATCAGAGGGAATCAGCCTTATCTGCAGAATGTATACAGTCTAAACAAGATATATCAGGGAGTCAGCCTTATCTACAGAATGTATACAGTCTCAACAAGATATATCAGGGAATCAGCCTTATCTGCAGAATGTATACAGTCTCAACAAGATATATCAGGGAATCAGCCTTATCTGCAGAATGTATACAGTCTAAACAAGATATATCAGGGAATCAGCCTTATCTGCAGAATGTATACAGTCTAACAAGATATATCAGAGGGAATCAGCCTTATCTGCAGAATGTATACAGTCTAAACAAGATATATCAGAGGGAATCAGCCTTATCTACAGAATGTATACAGTCTAAACAAGATATATCAGAGGGAATCAGACTTATCTGCAGAATGTATACAGTCTAAACAAGATATATCAGGGAATCAGCCTTATCTGCAGAATGTATTAGTCTTAAACAAGATATATCAGGGAATCAGCCTTATCTACAGAATGTATACAGTCTCAACAAGATATATCAGGGAATCAGCCTTATCTGCAGAATGTATACAGTCTAAACAAGATATATCAGGGAGTCAGCCTTATCTACAGAATGTATACAGTCTAAACAAGATATATCAGGGAGTCAGCCTTATCTGCAGAATGTATACAGTCTAAACAAGATATATCAGGGAATCAGCCTTATCTGCAGAATGTATACAGTCTAAACAAGATATATCAGGGAATCAGCCTTATCTGCAGAATGTATACAGTCTAAACAAGATATATCAGGGAATCAGCCTTATCTGCAGAATGTATACAGTCTAAACAAGATATATCAGGGAATCAGCCTTATCTGCAGAATGTATACAGTCTAAACAAGATATATCAGGGAATCAGCCTTATCTACAGAATGTATACAGTCTAAACAAGATATATCAGAGGGAATCAGCCTTATCTGCAGAATGTATACAGTCTAAACAAGATATATCAGGGAATCAGCCTTATCTGCAGAATGTATACAGTCTAAACAAGATATATCAGAGGGAATCAGCCTTATCTGCAGAATGTATACAGTCTAAACAAGATATATCAGGGAATCAGCCTTATCTACAGAATGTATACAGTCTAAACAAGATATATCAGGGAATCAGCCTTATCTGCAGAATGTATACAGTCTAAACAAGATATATCAGAGGGAATCAGCCTTATCTGCAGAATGTATACAGTCTAAACAAGATATATCAGGGAATCAGCCTTATCTGCAGAATGTATACAGTCTAAACAAGATATATCAGGGAATCAGCCTTATCTGCAGAATGTATACAGTCTAAACAAGATATATCAGAGGGAATCAGCCTTATCTACAGAATGTATACAGTCTAAACAAGATATATCAGAGGGAATCAGCCTTATCTGCAGAATGTATACAGTCTAAACAAGATATATCAGGGAATCAGCCTTATCTGCAGAATGTATACAGTCTAAACAAGATATATCAGGGAATCAGCCTTATCTACAGAATGTATACAGTCTAAACAAGATATATCAGGGAATCAGCCTTATCTGCAGAATGTATACAGTCTAAACAAGATATATCAGAGGGAATCAGCCTTATCTGCAGAATGTATACAGTCTAAACAAGATATATCAGGGAATCAGCCTTATCTACAGAATGTATACAGTCTAAACAAGATATATCAGGGAATCAGCCTTATCTACAGAATGTATACAGTCTAAACAAGATATATCAGGGAATCAGCCTTATCTGCAGAATGTATACAGTCTAAACAAGATATATCAGGGAATCAGCCTTATCTACAGAATGTATACAGTCTAAACAAGATATATCAGGGAATCAGCCTTATCTACAGAATGTATACAGTCTAAACAAGATATATCAGAGGGAATCAGCCTTATCTGCAGAATGTATACAGTCTAAACAAGATATATCAGGGAATCAGCCTTATCTGCAGAATGTATACAGTCTAAACAAGATATATCAGGGAATCAGCCTTATCTGCAGAATGTATACAGTCTCAACAAGATATATCAGGGAATCAGCCTTATCTGCAGAATGTATACAGTCTAAACAAGATATATCAGGGAATCAGCCTTATCTACAGAATGTATACAGTCTAAACAAGATATATCAGGGAATCAGCCTTATCTGCAGAATGTATACAGTCTAAACAAGATATATCAGGGAATCAGCCTTATCTGCAGAATGTATACAGTCTAAACAAGATATATCAGGGAATCAGCCTTATCTGCAGAATGTATACAGTCTAAACAAGATATATCAGGGAATCAGCCTTATCTGCAGAATGTATACAGTCTAAACAAGATATATCAGAGGGAATCAGCCTTATCTGCAGAATGTATTAGTCTTAAACAAGATATATCAGGGAATCAGCCTTATCTACAGTATGTACACAGTCTAAACAAGATATATCAGGGAATCAGCCTTATCTACAGAATGTATACAGTCTAATCAAGGTATATCAGGGAATCAGCCTTATCTGCAGAATGCATACAGTCTAAACAAGATATATCAGGGAGTCAGCCTTATCTGCAGAATGTATTAGTCTTAAACAAGATATATCAGGGAATCAGCCTTATCTACAGAATGTATACAGTCTAAACAAGATATATCAGGGAATCAGCCTTATCTGCAGAATGTATACAGTCTAAACAAGATATATCAGGGAATCAGCCTTATCTGCAGAATGTATTAGTCTAAACAAGATATATCAGGGAATCAGCCTTATCTACAGAATGTATACAGTCTAAACAAGATATATCAGGGAATCAGCCTTATCTGCAGAATGTATACAGTCTAAACAAGATATATCAGGGAGTCAGCCTTATCTGCAGAATGTATACAGTCTAAACAAGATATATCAGGGATCAGCCTTATCAACAGAATGTATACAGTCTAAACAAGATATATCAGGGAATCAGCCTTATCTGCAGAATGTATACAGTCTAAACAAGATATATCAGGGAATCAGCCTTATCTGCAGAATGTATACAGTCTAAACAAGATATATCAGGGAATCAGCCTTATCTGCAGAATGTATACAGTCTAAACAAGATATATCAGGGAATCAGCCTTATCTGCAGAATGTATACAGTCTAAACAAGATATATCAGAGGGAATCAGCCTTATCTGCAGAATGTATACAGTCTCAACAAGATATATCAGGGAATCAGCCTTATCTGCAGAATGTATACAGTCTAAACAAGATATATCAGGGATTCAGCCTTATCTGCAGAATGTATACAGTCTAAACAAGTATATCAGGGAATCAGCCTTATCTGCAGAATGTATACAGTCTAAACAAGATATATCAGGGAATCAGCCTTATCTGCAGAATGTATACAGTCTAAACAAGATATATCAGGGAATCAGCCTTATCTGCAGAATGTATACAGTCTAAACAAGATATATCAGGGAATCAGCCTTATCTGCAGAATGTATACAGTCTAAACAAGATATATCAGGGAATCAGCCTTATCTGCAGAATGTATACAGTCTAAACAAGATATATCAGGGAATCAGCCTTATCTGCAGAATGTATACAGTCTAAACAAGATATATCAGGGAATCAGCCTTATCTACAGAATGTATACAGTCTAAACAAGATATATCAGGGAATCAGCCTTATCTACAGAATGTATACAGTCTAAACAAGATATATCAGGGAGTCAGCCTTATCTACAGAATGTATACAGTCTCAACAAGATATATCAGAGGGAATCAGCCTTATCTGCAGAATGTATACAGTCTAAACAAGATATATCAGGGAGTCAGCCTTATCTACAGAATGTATACAGTCTAAACAAGGTATATCAGGGAATCAGCCTTATCTGCAGAATGCATACAGTCTAAACAAGATATATCAGGGAATCAGCCTTATCTACAGAATGTATACAGTCTCAACAAGATATATCAGAGGGAATCAGCCTTATCTGCAGAATGTATACAGTCTAAACAAGATATATCAGGGAATCAGCCTTATCTGCAGAATGTATACAGTCTAAACAAGATATATCAGGGAATCAGCCTTATCTACAGAATGTATACAGTCTAAACAAGATATATCAGGGAATCAGCCTTATCTGCAGAATGTATACAGTCTAAACAAGATATATCAGGGAATCAGCCTTATCTGCAGAATGTATACAGTCTAAACAAGATATATCAGGGAATCAGCCTTATCTACAGAATGTATACAGTCTAAACAAGATATATCAGGGAATCAGCCTTATCTGCAGAATGTATACAGTCTAAACAAGATATATCAGGGAGTCAGCCTTATCTACAGAATGTATACAGTCTCAACAAGATATATCAGGGAATCAGCCTTATCTGCAGAATGTATACAGTCTAAACAAGATATATCAGGGAATCAGCCTTATCTGCAGAATGTATACAGTCTAAACAAGATATATCAGGGATTCAGCCTTATCTGCAGAATGTATACAGTCTAAACAAGATATATCAGGGAATCAGCCTTATCTGCAGAATGTATACAGTCTAAACAAGATATATCAGAGGGAATCAGCCTTATCTGCAGAATGTATTAGTCTTAAACAAGATATATCAGGGAATCAGCCTTATCTACAGAATGTATACAGTCTAAACAAGATATATCAGGGAATCAGCCTTATCTGCAGAATGTATACAGTCTAAACAAGATATATCAGGGAATCAGCCTTATCTGCAGAATGTATACAGTCTAAACAAGATATATCAGGGAATCAGCCTTATCTACAGAATGTATACAGTCTCAACAAGATATATCAGGGAATCAGCCTTATCTGCAGAATGTATACAGTCTAAACAAGATATATCAGGGAATCAGCCTTATCTACAGAATGTATACAGTCTAAACAAGATATATCAGAGGGAATCAGCCTTATCTGCAGAATGTATACAGTCTCAACAAGATATATCAGGGAATCAGCCTTATCTGCAGAATGTATACAGTCTAAACAAGATATATCAGGGAATCAGCCTTATCTGCAGAATGTATACAGTCTAAACAAGATATATCAGAGGGAATCAGCCTTATCTGCAGAATGTATACAGTCTAAACAAGATATATCAGGGAATCAGCCTTATCTACAGAATGTATACAGTCTAAACAAGATATATCAGGGAATCAGCCTTATCTGCAGAATGTATACAGTCTAAACAAGATATATCAGAGGGAATCAGCCTTATCTGCAGAATGTATACAGTCTCAACAAGATATATCAGGGAATCAGCCTTATCTGCAGAATGTATACAGTCTAAACAAGATATATCAGGGAATCAGCCTTATCTACAGAATGTATACAGTCTAAACAAGGTATATCAGAGGGAATCAGCCTTATCTGCAGAATGTATACAGTCTCAACAAGATATATCAGGGAATCAGCCTTATCTGCAGAATGTATACAGTCTAAACAAGATATATCAGGGAATCAGCCTTATCTACAGAATGTATACAGTCTAAACAAGATATATCAGAGGGAATCAGCCTTATCTGCAGAATGTATACAGTCTCAACAAGATATATCAGGGAATCAGCCTTATCTGCAGAATGTATACAGTCTAAACAAGATATATCAGGGAATCAGCCTTATCTGCAGAATGTATACAGTCTCAACAAGATATATCAGGGAATCAGCCTTATCTGCAGAATGTATACAGTCTAAACAAGATATATCAGGGAATCAGCCTTATCTGCAGAATGTATACAGTCTAAACAAGATATATCAGGGAATCAGCCTTATCTGCAGAATGTATACAGTCTAAACAAGATATATCAGAGGGAATCAGCCTTATCTACAGAATGTATACAGTCTAAACAAGGTATATCAGGGAATCAGCCTTATCTGCAGAATGTATACAGTCTAAACAAGATATATCAGGGAATCAGCCTTATCTGCAGAATGTATACAGTCTAAACAAGATATATCAGGGAATCAGCCTTATCTGCAGAATGTATACAGTCTAAACAAGATATATCAGGGAATCAGCCTTATCTGCAGAATGTATACAGTCTAAACAAGGTATATCAGGGAATCAGCCTTATCTGCAGAATGTATACAGTCTAAACAAGATATATCAGGGAATCAGCCTTATCTGCAGAATGTATACAGTCTAAACAAGATATATCAGGGAATCAGCCTTATCTACAGAATGTATACAGTCTAAACAAGATATATCAGGGAATCAGCCTTATCTACAGAATGTATACAGTCTAAACAAGATATATCAGGGAATCAGCCTTATCTGCAGAATGTATACAGTCTAAACAAGATATATCAGAGGGAATCAGCCTTATCTACAGAATGTATACAGTCTAAACAAGATATATCAGGGAATCAGCCTTATCTGCAGAATGTATACAGTCTAAACAAGATATATCAGGGAATCAGCCTTATCTGCAGAATGTATACAGTCTAAACAAGATATATCAGAGGGAATCAGCCTTATCTGCAGAATGTATACAGTCTAAACAAGGTATATCAGGGAATCAGCCTTATCTGCAGAATGTATACAGTCTAAACAAGATATATCAGGGAATCAGCCTTATCTGCAGAATGTATACAGTCTAAACAAGATATATCAGGGAATCAGCCTTATCTACAGAATGTATACAGTCTAAACAAGATATATCAGGGAATCAGCCTTATCTGCAGAATGTATACAGTCTAAACAAGATATATCAGGGAGTCAGCCTTATCTGCAGAATGTATACAGTCTAAACAAGATATATCAGAGGGAATCAGCCTTATCTGCAGAATGTATACAGTCTAAACAAGGTATATCAGGGAATCAGCCTTATCTGCAGAATGTATACAGTCTAAACAAGATATATCAGGGAATCAGCCTTATCTGCAGAATGTATACAGTCTAAACAAGATATATCAGGGAATCAGCCTTATCTGCAGAATGTATACAGTCTAAACAAGATATATCAGGGAATCAGCCTTATCTGCAGAATGTATACAGTCTAAACAAGATATATCAGAGGGAATCAGCCTTATCTGCAGAATGTATACAGTCTAAACAAGATATATCAGGGAATCAGCCTTATCTACAGAATGTATACAGTCTAAACAAGATATATCAGGGAATCAGCCTTATCTGCAGAATGTATACAGTCTAAACAAGATATATCAGGGAATCAGCCTTATCTGCAGAATGTATACAGTCTAAACAAGATATATCAGGGAATCAGCCTTATCTGCAGAATGTATACAGTCTAAACAAGATATATCAGGGAATCAGCCTTATCTGCAGAATGTATACAGTCTAAACAAGATATATCAGGGAATCAGCCTTATCTACAGAATGTATACAGTCTAAACAAGATATATCAGGGAATCAGCCTTATCTGCAGAATGTATACAGTCTAAACAAGATATATCAGAGGGAATCAGCCTTATCTGCAGAATGTATACAGTCTCAACAAGATATATCAGGGAATCAGCCTTATCTGCAGAATGTATACAGTCTAAACAAGATATATCAGGGAATCAGCCTTATCTGCAGAATGTATACAGTCTAAACAAGATATATCAGAGGGAATCAGCCTTATCTGCAGAATGTATACAGTCTAAACAAGGTATATCAGGGAATCAGCCTTATCTGCAGAATGTATACAGTCTAAACAAGATATATCAGGGAATCAGCCTTATCTGCAGAATGTATACAGTCTAAACAAGATATATCAGAGGGAATCAGCCTTATCTGCAGAATGTATACAGTCTAAACAAGATATATCAGGGAATCAGCCTTATCTACAGAATGTATACAGTCTAAACAAGATATATCAGGGAATCAGCCTTATCTGCAGAATGTATACAGTCTAAACAAGATATATCAGAGGGAATCAGCCTTATCTGCAGAATGTATTAGTCTTAAACAAGATATATCAGGGAATCAGCCTTATCTACAGAATGTATACAGTCTCAACAAGATATATCAGGGAATCAGCCTTATCTGCAGAATGTATACAGTCTAAACAAGATATATCAGGGATTCAGCCTTATCTGCAGAATGTATACAGTCTAAACAAGATATATCAGGGAATCAGCCTTATCTGCAGAATGTATACAGTCTAAACAAGATATATCAGGGAATCAGCCTTATCTGCAGAATGTATACAGTCTAAACAAGATATATCAGAGGGAATCAGCCTTATCTGCAGAATGTATACAGTCTAAACAAGATATATCAGGGAATCAGCCTTATCTGCAGAATGTATACAGTCTAAACAAGGTATATCAGGGAATCAGCCTTATCTGCAGAATGTATACAGTCTAAACAAGATATATCAGAGGGAATCAGCCTTATCTGCAGAATGTATACAGTCTAAACAAGATATATCAGGGAATCAGCCTTATCTGCAGAATGTATACAGTCTAAACAAGATATATCAGGGAATCAGCCTTATCTGCAGAATGTATACAGTCTAAACAAGATATATCAGAGGGAATCAGCCTTATCTGCAGAATGTATTATTTTAACTTCGATATAAAGCAAAGGCAGAATAAAAAGGTAGAATAGAGGCAAAAAAAAGAAAGGCAACTGATTCCGACATTCACCAACAAAAACGAAAAATAAATTGTCAGACTGCGACTCAGCTGTAACAAATGCTGAGACTCAATAACCACTTCTATTCATGTACTGCCGTCAAGAACAACTCACTGAAAATAATGATTCTAAATGTCACACACACCAAACAGACAACTGAATTGCCATATTCCTCATATAAGCCCCTCGGGCAGCTTGAAGGAGTGATGTGTGTGTTCGTCTGTCTGAAATACATGCCCTCACCTCACATATACACACGCACAGACGTGTGTGCATGCGTCATCTATGCGTCTGTGCTGCTCACACAGTGGTTTGGATGACATGAATTGTAAATGTGTTGTTTTTGATGAATAAATCATTAGACAAACAGTACAAGATTTATGGTTACCGTTTTGAGACAGAGAGGAATCACATCTCACGCTTCACACCTGTTCAGTACACACACACACACACACACACACACACACACACACACACACACACACACACACACACACACACACACACACACACACACACACACACACACACACACACACACACACACACACATACACACACACACACACAGCCCCAATCTCAGGTGTTAAACATTAATCTGTGGTTGCAACGATGAATATCAGGGAACCGCACAAATAGACCAATTAGCCCAAATAAATAACTGAATAATAATTGTTCTGGAGCCTCGAGGGAGAGGAGAACATTAGGTTGTCATTTATAATGACTTTAACAATCCATGACAAGGAGAGGAGAACATCAGGTTGTCATCTATAATGACAAGGAGAGGAGAACATCAGGTTGTCATCTATAATGACAAGGAGAGGAGAACATCAGGTTGTCATCTATAATGACAAGGAGAGGTGAACATCAGGTTGTCATCTATATGTGTTGTTTTTGATGAATGACAAGGAGAGGAGAACATCAGGTTGTCATCTATAATGACAAGGAGAGGAGAACATCAGGTTGTCATCTATAATGACAAGGAGAGGAGAACATCAGGTTGTCATCTATAATGACAAGGAGAGGAGAACATCAGGTTGTCATCTATAATGACAAGGAGAGGAGAACATCAGGTTGTCATCTATAATGACAAGGAGAGGAGAACATCAGGTTGTCATCTATAATGACAAGGAGAGGAGAACATCAGGTTGTCATCTATAATGACAAGGAGAGGAGAACATCAGGTTGTCATCTATAATGACAAGGAGAGGAGAACATCATGTTGTCATCTATAATGACAAGGAGAGGAGAACATCATGTTGTCATCTATAATGACAAGGAGAGGAGAACATCAGGTTGTCATCTATAATGACTTTAACAATCCATGACAAGGAGAACATCAGGTTGTCATCTATAATGACAAGGAGAGGAGAACATTAGGTTGTCATCTATAATGACAAGGAGAGGAGAACATCAGGTTGTCATCTATAATGACAAGGAGAGGAGAACATCAGGTTGTCATCTATAATGACAAGGAGAGGAGAACATCAGGTTGTCATCTATAATGACAAGGAGAGGAGAACATCAGGTTGTCATCTATAATGACAAGGAGAGGAGAACATCAGGTTGTCATCTATAATGACAAGGAGAGGAGAACATCAGGTTGTCATCTATAATGACAAGGAGAGGAGAACATCAGGTTGTCATCTATAATGACAAGGAGAGGAGAACATCAGGTTGTCATCTATAATGACAAGGAGAGGAGAACATCAGGTTGTCATCTATAATGACAAGGAGAGGAGAACATCAGGTTGTCATCTATAATGACAAGGAGAAGAGAACATCAGGTTGTCATCTATAATGACAAGGAGAGGAGAACATCAGGTTGTCATCTATAATGACAAGGAGAGGAGAACATCAGGTTGTCATCTATAATGACAAGGAGAGGAGAACATCAGGTTGTCATCTATAATGACAAGGAGAGGAGAACATCAGGTTGTCATCTATAATGACAAGGAGAGGAGAACATCAGGTTGTCATCTATAATGACAAGGAGAGGAGAACATCAGGTTGTCATCTATAATGACAAGGACAGGAGAACATCCATGACACATCTTCTCTCTTGTGGAGGGGGGTTCTGAAGCCTGCAGTGTCCTCTACTTCTACTGGCATCTCTCTCTCTCTCTCTCTCTCTCTCTCTCTCTCTCTCTCTCTCTCTCTCTCTCTCTCTCTCTCTCTCTCTCTCTCTCAGCCTTGGCCAGTCGATGTGTCTGTCAGTCTCTCTCCTGTTCTCTCCTCTCCCCTCCTCTCCCCTCCTCTCCTGTCCTCTCATCTCCCCTATTTCACAAATTAATTAACACAGGCAATCACTGCAAAGGCGCTTGCTGTCAAACACGACAATGGCTTCTGATTTTCATCTTACTCCCCTGTCTCACACACTCAATGCCCCCCCCCCCCACGCACATTTCCTGTCCTCTTCTCCTCCTAAACAAAAGCCACCCCCCCCACGCACATTTCCTGTCCTCTTCTTCTCCTAAACAAAAGCCACCTCCACCTCATTTAACCACCACTGTCATCATCTTCAATATTCCTCGTTAGGATTGCATAGAGAAAGGGGCCATTTTAAACGCCTATGAAATGTGAGATTGTTAATTTAAGTGAGAATTAATTAGGCTCCTTTATCTCTCTTGACCCGACGTGATATTCCGCCTCGTAACATATCGGAGGCAGCCGGTTAATTGCACTGAGAGTACCGGGAGGATAACGGGAGAGGCACTGGGTGCTAATGAGAACAATTAAGCACCAGGTACCGTACAACGTACTATACAGTGCACTTGTTTTGACCAGGGTTCATAGGGTAGTGCACTATATTGGGGATAGGGTGCCATTTGGGACGGAGACTCTGACTCCAACCTGCTTCTGACTGACTCTGCTCACACAAAGGGAGCATTACTGTGATTAGACAGATACACACCTCCTGATAGGCTGGTATGAGTCATATAAAGAGCATGATAAACTAAACCTCCTGATATGCTGGTATGAGTCATATAAAGAGCATGATAAACTAAACCTCCTGATAGGCTGGTATGAGTCATATAAAGAGCATGATAAACTAAACCTCATGATAGGCTGGTAGGAGTCATATAAAGAGCATGATAAACTAAACCTCCTGATAGGCTGGTAGGAGTCATATAAAGAGCATGATAAACTAAACCTCATGATAGGCTGGTAGGAGTCATATAAAGAGCATGATGAACTAAACCTCCTGATAGGCTGGTATGAGTCATATAAAGAGCATGATAAACTAAACCTCCTGATAGGCTGGTATGAGTCATATAAAGAGCATGATAAACTAAACCTCCTGATAGGCTGGTATATGTCATATAAAGAGCATGATAAACTAAACCTCCTGATAGGCTGGTAGGAGTCATATAAAGAGCATGATAAACTAAACCTCCTGATAGGCTGGTATGAGTCATTTAAAGAGCATGATAAACTAAACCTCCTGATAGGCTGGTATGAGTCATATAAAGAGCATGATAAACTAAACCTCCTGATAGGCTGGTATATGTCATATAAAGATCATGATAAACTAAACCTCATGATAGGCTGGTAGGAGTCATATAAAGAGCATGATGAACTAAACCTCCTGATAGGCTGGTATGAGTCATTTAAAGAGCATGATAAACTAAACCTCCTGATAGGCTGGTATAGTCATATAAAGAGCATGATGAACTAAACCTCCTGATAGGCTGGTAGGAGTCATATAAAGAGCATGATGAACTAAACCTCCTGATAGGCTGGTAGGAGTCATATAAAGAGCATGATAAACTAAACCTCCTGATAGGCTGGTATATGTCATATAAAGAGCATGATGAACTAAACCTCCTGATAGGCTGGTAGGAGTCATATAAAGAGTAGGGAAGGCATTTGAACTTTTTGGAATGTTCTATATTTTTTATTCTTTTTAATTTTTTTCTAAAACAAGGGCAGTGATGGAAAAACTGTATCATAACCACTACAGATAATACATCAGGTTGTCATCATAACCACTACAGATAATACATCCTAACTGTATCATAACCACTACAGATAATACATCCTAACTGTATCATAACCACTACAGATAATACATCCTAACTGTATCATAACCACTACAGATAATACATCCTAACTGTATCATAACCACTACAGATAATACATCCTAACTGTATCATAACCACTACAGATAATACATCCTAACTGTATCATAACCACTACAGATAATACATCCTAACTGTATCATAACCACTACAGATAATACATCCTAACTGTATCATAACCACTACAGATAATACATCCTAACTGTATCATAACCACTACAGATAATACATCAGGTTGTCATCATAACCACTACAGATAATACATCCTAACTGATCATAACCACTACAGATAATACATCCTAACTGTATCATAACCACTACAGATAATACATCCTAACTGTATCATAACCACTACAGATAATACATCCTAACTGTATCATAACCACTACAGATAATACATCAGGTTGTCATCATAACCACTACAGATAATACATCCTAACTGTATCATAACCACTACAGATAATACATCCTAACTGTATCATAACCACTACAGATAATACATCCTAACTGTATCATAACCACTACAGATAATACATCCTAACTGTATCATAACCACTACAGATAATACATCCTAACTGTATCATAACCACTACAGATAAGTCATCATCTAAACTACAGATAATACATCCTAACTGTATCATAACCACTACAGATAATACATCAGGTTGTCATCATAACCACTACAGATAATACATCAGGTTGTCATCATAACCACTACAGATACATCCTAATTGTATCATAACCACTACAGATAATACATCCTAACTGTATCATAACCACTACAGATAATACATCAGGTTGTCATCATAACCACTACAGATAATACATCAGGTTGTCATCATAACCACTACAGATAATACATCCTAACTGTATCATAACCACTACAGATAATACATCAGGTTGTCATCATAACCACTACAGATAATACATCAGGTTGTCATCATAACCACTACAGATAATACATCCTAACTGTATCATAACCACTACAGATAATACATCAGGTTGTCATCATAACCACTACAGATAATACATCCTAACTGTATCATAACCACTACAGATAATACATCAGGTTGTCATCCTAACTGTATCATAACCACTACAGATAATACATCAGGTTGTCATACAGATAATACATCCCACATAACCACTACAGATAATACATCAGGTTGTCATCATAACCTATAATAACCACTACACTGACCACTAATACATCCTAACTGTATCATAACCACTACAGAACATCAGGTTGTCATCATCAGATAATACATCCTAACTGTATCATAACCACTACAGATAATACATCAGGTTGTCATCATAACCACTACAGATAATACATCCTAACTGTATCATAACCACTACAGATAATACATCAGGTTGTCATCATAACCACTACAGATAATAATACTGTATCCTCAACTGTATCATAACCACTACAGATAATACATCAACTGTATGTCATCAGATAATACACCACTACAGAGGTTAATCATCATAACCACTCAGATAATATGGGTTATCATAACCACTACAGATAATACATCAGGTTGTCATCATAACCACTACAGATAATACATCCTAACTGTATCATAACCACTACAGATAATACATCAGGTTGTCATCATAACCACTACAGATAATACATCCTAACTGTATCATAACCACTACAGATAATACATCAGGTTGTCATCATAACCACTACAGATAATACATCCTAACTGTATCATAACCACTACAGATAATACATCAGGTTGTCATCATAACCACTACAGATAATACATCAGGTTGTCATCATAACCACTACAGATAATACATCAGGTTGTCATCATAACCACTACAGATAATACATCCTAACTGTATCATAACCACTAATATAATACATCATTGTCATCATAACACACTACAGATAATACATGGTTATATTATATCATGGACCACTACAGATAATACATCAGGTATCATAACCACTACAGATGTCATCATAACCAATAATACAGATAATACATCCTAACTGTATCATGGAACCACTACAGATAATACATCTGTACTATCAACTGTATCATGGAACCACTACAGATAATACATGGTTATATTATACTGTATCATAACACACTCAGATAATACAACTGGTTATATTATATCATGGAACATCAATAATACATCTAATATCAACTGGTTATATTATATCATGGAACAGATAATACATCTATAACTGGTTATATTATATCATGGAACAGATCTGTACATCTAACTGGTTATATTATACTCAGATAATACAATCTACTATTGTCATCATAACACACTAACAGATAATACATGGAACACAATCTGTACAACTGTCAAAATCATAACCACTACAGATAATACATCAGGTTTGTCATCATAACCACTACAGATAATACACACAATCTGTATGTATATTAACCACACACTCTGTACTATCAACAGATAATATCAACTGGTTATATTATATCATGGAACACACTCTGTCTATCATAATGGCTCACATCACAGATAATAGTACCAATCTGTACTATCAACTGGTTATATTATATCATGGCTCTGTACTGTCATCATAACCACTACAGTTATATTATAATACTATCAGGTATGTCATGGAACACAGTATACTGGTTACCATGGAACACTCTGTACTATACAGATAATATATCCTAACTGTATCATGGAACACAATCTGTACACTGGTTATATAATACATCACTGGTCTGTACTATCAACTGGTTATATTATATCATACACAATCACTACAGTTATATATCATGGAACACACTCTGTACTATCAACTGGTTATATTATATCATCCTCAACTGGTTATATTATATCATGGAACACACTACAGATAATACATCTGGTTGTCATCATAACCACTCAACTGGATAATACATCCTATAACTGTATCATAATCACTATCAGTATAATACATATCCCTAACTCCTATCACTAACCATATCAACTACATCTGTACTATCAACTGGTTATAATACATGGAACACACTCTGTACTATCAACTGGTTATATTATATCATGGAACAACCACTACAGTATATTATATGACACACTAATATCAACTGGTTATATTATATCATGGAACACAATCCTATCAACTGGTTATATTATATATCATCTGTACTATCAACTGGTTATATTATAATACTAATATCACTGGTTGTCATCATAACTACTATCAAGTTATAATACCCAATCTGTATCACTGATTATATTATGTATACTATCAAGATAATACATCCTCAACTGGTTATATTATATCATACACCACTACAGTACTATCAACTGGTTATAATACATGGAACACAATCTACTATCAACTGGTTATATCATAACCACTATCAAGGTTTATAATACATGGAACACAATCTGGTCAACTGGTTATATTCATCATAACCACTGTACTATCAAGTTATATTATACATGGAACACCTGTACTCAACTGGTTATATTATATCATAACAATCTGTACTATCAGATAATAGTCATGGAACACCTATCAACTGGTTATATTATATCATACCACTATCAAGTTATAATACATCCTGGAACACTCTGTACTATCACTGGTTATATTATATCAGATAATACATCAACTGGTATATCATGGAACACACTCATATCAACTGGTTATATTATATCTTGGAACCAGTACTAGTTATATACATCACTACTATCAACTGTATCATGGAACCACTATCAGTTATATTATAATACATCTGGCTCCTATAACTGGTGTATAGTATATCATACACCACTATCAACTGGATAATACATCTGTACTATCAACTGGTATCATACACCTGTACTATCACTGGATTATATTATATCATGGAACACATCTGTACTATCAACTGGTTATATTATATCATGGAACACAATCTGTACTATCAACTGGTTATATTATATCATGGAACACAACTCTGTACTATCAACTGGTTATATTATATCATGGAACACAATCTGTACTATCAACTGGTTATATTATATCATGGAACACACTCTGTACTATCAACTGGTTATATTATATCATGGAACACAATCTGTACTATCAACTGGTTATATTATATCATGGAACACAATCTGTACTATCAACTGGTTATATTATATCATGGAAGTATCACTGGACATGGAACACTATCTACTATGTATACATAACTATCAACTGTTCTAACAAGGGAACACTCACTATCACTGACTGTATATCAATGGTTATATTATATCAGAACACACCCTGGTTATTTATATCATGAACACTCTGTACTATCAACTGGTTATATTATATCATGTATAGTATCAACTGGTTATATCATGGAACACAATAGTCAACCATGAACACAATCTGTACTCAACTGGTTATATTATATCTATGTATCAAGTATAGTATCCCTGGCTTACTATCAACTGGTTATATTATATCATGGAACACAATCTGTACTATCAACTGGTTATATTATATCTACTATCAACTGGTTATATTATAGTATGGAACACAATCTGTACCCTGGTTATATTATATCATGGCTCCTATCACTATGTACAGTATAGTATATCAACCTGGAACACTCCTATCACTACTAATATCAACTGGTTATATTATATGTATCAACTGGTTATATAGTACCCTGGTTTCCCCTGTCTCCTGGTTATATTATATAATGGATCTGTCCAACTGGATGGAACACAATCTGTCTATCCATGGAACACAATCTGATGTGTCCCAAATGGCTCCGATAACTATGAGGTGGAATACTTTTGACCAGGACACGGAGGCACTCTATATCCTGGCCATAGGGGGCACTATCAAGGACCCAGCCTGCATCACAAAAGCCCTAGGTGGCCAGGAGACATGTTTTTTCATGTCCTTTGTTTCCGCTGCACACACAATCGTGCTTTACTAAATCAAACGCAGCACAATGCATTTCCCCCTGCAGTCGTTTATTCACTCTGGGCTGGACAACATTAATAAAACAACCTTTCAGTGAGGCAGAGTGCAGCTGCAGGTGTGTGTGTGTGTGTGTGTGTGTGTGTGTGTGTGTGTGTGTGTGTGTGTGTGTGTGTGTGTGTGTGTGTGTGTGTGTGTGTGTGTGTGTGTGTGTGTGTGTGTGTGTGTGTGTGTGTGTGTGTGTGTGTGTGGTGCTAAAGAGAGCAGGGCAGGGGAGGAGGCTGATTAAAGCTTTTAAACACTTCCCTCCATCAACACCTCCACCACCACAGAACAGAACGGACCAGAACAGAACGGACCAGACCAGAGCAGAACAGACCAGCAGAGCAGAGCAGCGCAGAACAGAGCAGCAGCAGAGCAGAACAGAGCAGAGCAGAACAGAGCAGAGCAGAACAGAGCAGAGCAGAGCAGAACAGAGCAGAGCAGAACAGAACAGAGCAGAGCAGAGCAGAACAGAACGGACCAGAACAGAACAGGACCAGACCAGCAGCAGAACAGAGCAGAGCAGAGCAGAGCAGAACAGACCAGAACAGAACAGACCAGACCAGAGCAGAACAGAGCAGAGCAGAACAGAGCAGAGCAGAGCAGAGCAGAACAGAGCAGAACAGAGCAGAGCAGAACAGAGCAGAGCAGAACAGAGCAGAGCAGAGCAGAGCAGAACAGAGCAGAGCAGAGCAGAACAGAACGGACCAGAACAGAACGGACCAGACCAGAGCAGAACAGAGCAGAGCAGAGCAGAACAGAACGGACCAGAACAGAACGGACCAGACCAGAGCAGAACAGAGCAGAGCAGAACAGAACAGAACGGACCAGAACAGAACAGAACAGAGCAGAACAGAACAGAACAGAACAGAGCAGAACAGAACAGAACAGAGCAGAACAGAACAGACCAGAACAGACCAGAACAGAACAGAACAGAACAGACCAGAACAGACCAGAACAGAACAGACCAGAACAGAACAGAGCAGAACAGAACAGAACAGAACAGAACAGAACAGAACAGAACAGAACAGAACAGAACAGACCAGACCAGAACAGAGCAGACCAGAACAGAACAGAGCAGAGCAGAACAGACCAGAACAGACCAGAGCAGAACAGAACAGACCAGAGACAGAACAGAACAGAACAGAGCAGAACAAAACAGAGCAGAACAGAACAGAACAGAGCAGAACAGAACAGAACAGAACAGAACAGAGCAGACCAGAACAGAGCAGACCAGAACAGAGCAGACCCAGAACAGAACAGAGCAGACCAGAACAGAGCAGACCAGAACAGAGCAGACCAGAACAGAGCAGACCAGAACAGAACAGAGCAGACCAGAACAGAGCAGACCAGAACAGAGCAGAGCAGAGCAGAACAGAGCAGACCAGAGCAGAACAGAGCAGACCAGAGCAGACCAGAGCAGACAGCAGAACAGAACAGACAGAGCAGACCAGAACAGAACAGACCAGAACAGACAGACCAGAACAGACAGCAGACCAGAACAGAGCAGAGCAGCGCAGAACAGAACAGACCAGAACAGAGCAGACCAGAGCAGAGCAGAACAGAGCAGACCAGAACAGAAGACCAGAACAGAGCAGACCAGAACAGAGCAGACCAGAACAGAACAGAGCAGACAGAACAGAGCAGACCAGAACAGAGCAGAGCAGCGCAGAACAGACCAGACCAGAACAGAACAGAGCATCTTTCTTTCCCAGTTTGCAGCAATACACAGACAGCAGAGCATTAGCATTCTGCTGACAACAGAACAGAACAGAACAGAACAGAACAGACCAGAGCAGAGCAGAGCAGAACAGACCAGACCAGACCAGACCAGACCAGACCAGAGCAGAACAGAGCAGAGCAGAACAGAGCAGGACAGAGCAGAACAGAGCAGAACAGAGCAGAGCAGAACAGAACAGAACAGAGCAGAACACAGCACCTACAGAGCAGAACAGAGCAGAGCAGAGCAGAACAGACACAGACCACAGAACACAGCAGGACAGAGCAGACCAGAGCAGAGCAGAGCAGAACAGAACAGAACAGAACAGAACAGAGCAGGACAGAGCAGACCCAGAAGCAGAACAGAGCAGGACAGAACAGAGCAGAACAGACCAGAGCAGACCAGAGCAGAGCAGAGCAGAGCAGAACACAGACAGAACAGAACAGACCAGAGAACACAGAACAGAACAGAACAGAGGTGCAATGAGGCAGGCTATAAGGCTATAGGGCTTTGTTTTAGGATGCTGAACACAGACACCTTTGTGCATCTTTCTTTCCTTCTTGTTTGTCTTCGTTTTAGACACCTACCAAGCAATACACGACTTCTCTGACAGAAACAGAATATGTGGCATCAATATTATTCAGACACATGTATTCTGCTGACAACATTTACTCCACATTGTCAATAGAAACACTTTGGTCACCTAAAGTCAGTCTTGTGAGTTTGTCATGACTGACTTGAGGGTTGACAGTTACCAGTTTGTCATGACTGACTTGAGGGTTGACCACAGATTTTGTCATGACTGACTTGAGGGTTGACAATGCCCACAGAACACAGGGATACACAGAACACTACCTACTACCACAGAACATTGCTCCTACCACAGAACACACACCTACCACCACAGAACACAGACACCTACTACCACAGAACACAGACACCTACTACCACAGAACACAGACACCTACTACCACAGAACACAGACACCTACCACCACAGAACACAGACACCTACCACCACAGAACACAGACACCTACTACCACAGAACACAGACACCTACTACCACAGAACACAGACACCTACCACAGAACACCACAGAACACAGACACCTACCACCACAGAACACAGACACCTACTACAGACACTACCACCACAGAACACAGACACCTACTACCACAGAACACAGACACCTACTACCACAGAACACAGACACCTACCACCACAGAACACAGACACCTACCACCACAGAACACAGACACCTACTACCACAGAACACAGACACCTACTACCACAGAACACAGACACCTACCACCACAGAACACAGACACCTACTACCACAGACACCTACTACCACAGAACACAGACACCTACTACCACAGAACACAGACACCTACCACCACAGAACACAGACACCTACCACCACAGAACACAGACACCTACCACCACAGAACACAGACACCTACCACCACAGAACACAGACACCTACCACCACAGAACACAGACACCTACCACAGAACACAGAACACAGAACACCTACTACCACAGAACACAGACACCTACCACCACAGAGACACAGACACCTACTACCACAGAACACAGACACCTACTACCACAGAACACAGACACCTACTACCACAGAACACAGACACCTACTACCACAGAACACAGACACCTACTACCACAGAACACAGATACCTACTACCACAGAACACAGACTTCTACCACCACAGAACACAGACACCTACCACCACAGAACACAGACACCTACTACCACAGAACACAGACACCTACCACCACAGAACACAGACACCTACTACCACAGAACACAGACACCTACTACCACAGAACACAGACACCTACTACCACAGAACACAGACACCTACCACCACAGAACACAGACACCTACTACCACAGAACACAGACACCTACTACCACAGAACACAGACACCTACTACCACAGAACACAGACACCTACCACCACAGAACACAGACACCTACTACCACAGAACACAGACACCTACTACCACAGAACACAGACACCTACTACCACAGAACACAGACACCTACCACCACAGAACACAGACACCTACCACCACAGAACACAGACACCTACCACCACAGAACACAGACACCTACTACCACAGAACACAGACACCTACTACCACAGAACACAGACACCTACCACCACAGAACACAGACACCTACCTCAGAACACAGACAGTGAGACAGACCTGCCCAGCAGCGCAGCGGATCTGACTGTGTTTTGACTTGAGAACAATGTACATATTACCAAAGCTTACTTTGGATATTTACAATATTAAGATAATAAGAATCAAAATTGTCAACAGGACAACAGTAACAACAATAACCAAGGGTCAAAATAACCATACAATGAACAATAACAATAAGCATACAGTAGAGGACATGTGTAGGTTGACTGGTCTGTCAGACACTGTCCCTCATCTTATGGCAGGCAGCGATGTAGTGCGCTGCCACCCCACACTCTCTGTGTCCTCTCCCAACAGGACGGGTAGTCTACTCTCATCAGAGGGGTCTTTAAAGCCTTGAATAAGGGTTTCACATTTGGGGAAATGTCACTCTCTAATTGTTTTATATTTTTTCAATTTTGTCAGGAAATGCAACTCTCAGGTTCTGCTGTTGTGCAGTGGTTGCACAGCCTTTCCTCTACAGGGAGCCAGGTTTTACTGTGTCTACCCTTCTCAATGTCAAGGCTGTGCTCACTGAGCCTGTACTTTGTCAAGGTTTTTCTAAGGTTGTTATTAGTAACCATGGTCAAATAGTTAGCTACAGTGTACTATCGATTTAGGGCCAGATAGCACTGCATTTTGCTTTGTGTTTGTGCTTCTGTTTCCCAATAAGCAATGTCGTTTTGTTTTGATTGTGCTGTAATTTGTTTTATTCTGATTGATTGGATGTTCTGGTTCTGAGGCTTCAGTGTGTTAGTAGAACAGGTTTGTGAACTCAACCCCAGGACCAGCTGGATGAGGGGAATGAGGCTTCAGTGTGTTAGTAGAACAGGTTTGTGAACTCAACCCCAGGACCAGCTGGATGAGGGGAATGAGGCTTCAGTGTGTTAGGAGAACAGGTTTGTGAACTCAGCCCCAGGACCAGCTGGATGAGGGGAATGAGGCTTCAGTGTGTTAGGAGAACAGGTTTGTGAACTCAGCCCCAGGACCAGCTGGATGAGGGGAATGAGGCTTCAGTGTGTTAGGAGAACAGGTTTGTGAACTCAGCCCCAGGACCAGCTGGATGAGGGGAATGAGGCTTCAGTGTGTTAGGAGAACAGGTTTGTGAACTCAGCCCCAGGACCAGCTGGATGAGGGGAATGAGGCTTCAGTGTGTTAGGAGAACAGGTTTGTGAACTCAGCCCCAGGACCAGCTGGATGAGGGGAATGAGGCTTCAGTGTGTTAGGAGAACAGGTTTGTGAACTCAGCCCCAGGACCAGCTGGATGAGGGGAATGAGGCTTCAGTGTGTTAGGAGAACAGGTTTGTGAACTCAGCCCCAGGACCAGCTGGATGAGGGGAATGAGGCTTCAGTGTGTTAGGAGAACAGGTTTGTGAACTCAGCCCCAGGACCAGCTGGATGAGGGGAATGAGGCTTCAGTTTGTTAGTAGAACAGGTTTTTGAACTCAGCCCCAGCACCAGCTGGATGAGGGGCTTTTCTTTGCTCAGCTCTTGGCTTTCTGTAATGATATGAGAGGGGTCACTGTATTTTAGATGTTTCCAAAACTTAATTCCTCTTTCTTGGGTTTTTAAAATGAGTGGATATTGGCCTATTTCCCCTGGACAGTTTTCCTCTGGACATGTAGGAGAATCTTACAGAACTCTGCATGCAGGGTTTCAATGGGGTGTTTGTCCCATTTGGTGAAATCTTGTTTTGCAAGTGGACCCCACACCATGAAGTGCAACTGGTTCAATGACACATTCAATTCGTTTTGGGCAAATTTTAATAGCTATTTCAATTTCAACTTGTTGTTTAATGGTGTAGAATGCCCTGCGTGCTCCCCCCTCTCTCTCTGTTTTAAAGTAAGGTCCTGCTCCCATCCCCCCCTCTCTCTCTCTGTTTTAAAGTAAGGTCCTGCCCCATCTCTCTCTCTGTTTTAAAGTAAGGTCCTGCTCCCATCCCCCCCCTCTCTCTCTCTGTTTTAAAGTAAGGTCCTGCTCCCATCCCCCCTCTCTCTCTCTCTGTTTTAAAGTAAGGTCCTGCTCCCATCCCCCCCTCTCTCTCTCTCTGTTTTAAAGTAAGGTCCTGCTCCCATCCCCCCCCTCTCTCTCTCTCTGTTTTAAAGTAAGGTCCTGCTCCCATCCTCCTTTGTGTCTTGTCTGTGTTTGATGGAGAGGGTGACGATGGGTCCAGAGCCTCAGAGCCAGGGGATAACAGGCTTTAATAAAGCCAGGGATCGATTGACAGACCCGGGGAGGGAGGGCTGTTCTCTTTTCCTTTTCATTAAAACCCTCCACCCCCCTTCCTGTTCTGTCAGTCTTCTCCACATTGTCAGCTCTCTTCAATTCCTCTACCAAATCATCTGTTCTCCTGCTATACAACAGCCCTTTCTCTTTTGGGCTGTTTTGTGTTCCTGTGTTGAATTGTGTTGTACTTAAAGAAAATGTGCACATACTGGTAACAGTGCATACACACGCACGCACGCACACACACACACACACACACACACACACACACACACACACACACACACACACACACACACACACACACACACACACACACACACACACACACACACACACACACACACTATATTTTCCAACCACAAGCTATCCTTTCCAATCTCTCAGGCATTCAGGTACGTTAGTCTCCCGCAATGATTGGGAAAAATTGTAATGACTGGTTTTAATTGAATTTTTATAGAACTAAACATTATCCAGAGCAACTTCATTATCAAAATATAAACTCACTGAGTCATCCCAAATGGCACCCTAGTCCCTATATAGTACACAACTGTTGACCAGGGCCCATAGGGGAATATGGTACCGTTTGGGTCAGAACCTCTCTGTCGTCCCTGACGACGTCCCCACAGAACCTTTCTCTCGTCCCTGACGAGGTCCCCACAGGCTCTACATCATGTTGAGACGTCTACCACAATGAAACAGAAACCAGAACATCATTTCTTCAAAGGCCTGTTCTGTCTCTACCAAGTTAACGTCACTTGGCCAGCAATATAGTCCTGTATTGAGGACAATGACCCCTAGAATGGAGCCGGGAGGCTTCTAGCGGTGACGTTATGAAACTGTAGTGAAAATAAAGTCAAAGGTCTGGTCTCAATAAGTCCTATATTCCATCTGCCCTCATTCAGAAACATAGTACCTACTCAAACAGAGTTGGGATCAATTTCACTTCAATTCAGTCAATTCAGGAAGTAAACTGAAATTCCAATTCTTGAATTTAATGGGTTTGAAATGGAATTGACCCCAACTGTGCCTTATTCTTCCAAGATGATATTGTATTGGTCCTGGCTCATAGCAAGCACTAGGCTACAGGTCAGTTAGCTGTATTGGTAACTAGGCTACAAGTCAGTTAGATGTATTGGTAACTGGGCTACAAGTCAGTTAAATGTATTGGTAACTGGGCTACAATTCAGTTAGATGTATCGGTAACTAGGCTACAAGTCAGTTAGATGTATCGGTAACTAGGCTACATGTCAGTTAGATGTATTGGTTAGTAGGCTACATGACAGTTAGCTGTATCGGTAACTAGGCTACACGTCAGTTAGCTGTATTGGTAACTAGGCTACATGTCAGTTAGCTGTATTGGTAACTAGGCTACACGTCAGTTAGCTGTATTGGTTACTAGACTACACGTCAGTTAGCTGTATTGGTTACTAGGCTACACGTCAGTTAGCTGTATTGGTTACTAGGCTACACGTCAGTTAGCTGTATTGGTTACTAGGCTACATGTCAGTTAGCTGTATTGGTTACTAGGCTACATGTCAATTAGCTGTATTGGTTACTAGACTACATGTCAGTTAGCTGTATTGGTTACTAGGCTACACGTCAGTTAGCTGTATTGGTTACGAGGATACATGTCAATTAGCTGTATTGGTTACTAGACTACATGTCAGTTAGCTGTATTGGTTACTAGGCTACACGTCAATTAGCTGCATTGGTTATGTCTTATAGCACTAGGCTACATGACAGTTAGCTGTATTGGTTACTAGGCTACACGTCAATTAGCTGTATTGGTTAGTAGGCTACATGACAGTTAGCTGTATTGGTTACTAGGCTACACGTCAGTTAGCTGTATTGGTTACTAGGCTACACGTCAGTTAGCTGTATTGGTTACTAGGCTACATGTCAGTTAGCTGTATTGTTTACTAGGCTACATGTCAGTTAGCTGTATTGGTTACTAGGCTACACGTCAGTTAGCTGTATTGTTTACTCGGCTACATGTCAGTTAGCTGTATTGGTTACTAGGCTACACGTCAGTTAGCTGTATTGGTTACTAGGATACACGTCAGTTAGCTGTATTGGCTACATGTCAGTTAGCTGTATTGTTTACTCGGCTACATGTCAGTTAGCTGTATTGGTTACTAGGCTACACGTCAGTTAGCTGTATTGTTTACTCGGCTACATGTCAGTTAGCTGTATTGGTTACTAGGCTACATGTCAGTTAGCTGTATTGGTTACTAGGATACACGTCAGTTAGCTGTATTGTTTACTCGGCTACATGTCAGTTAGCTGTATTGGTTACTAGGCTACACGTCAGTTAGCTGTATTGTTTACTGACAGGCTACTAGGATACGTCAGTTAGCTGTATTGGTTTGCTAGTTAGCTGTATTGGTTATGACAGTTAGCTGTATTGGTTACTGGGCTACACGTCAGTTAGCTGTATTGGTTTAGGATACATGTCAGTTAGCTGTATTGGTTACTAGGCTACATGTCAGTTAGCTGTATTGGTTTACTACTGTATTGGTTATGTCAGTTAGCTGTATTTGTTACAGGCTACACGTCAGTTAGCTGTATTGGTTACTAGGATACATGTCAATTAGCTGTATTGGTTACTAGACTACATGTCAGTTAGCTGTATTGGTTACTAGGCTACACGTCAATTAGCTGCATTGGTTATGTCTTATAGCACTAGGCTACATGTCAGTTAGCTGTAGTTACTAGGCTACACGTCAATTAGCTGTATTGGTTAGTAGGCTACATGACAGTTAGCTGTATTGGTTACTAGGCTACATGTCAGTTAGCTGTATTGGTTACTAGGCTACACGTCAGTTAGCTGTATTGGTTACTAGGATACACATCAGTTAGCTGTATTGTTTACTCGGCTACATGTCAGTTAGCTGTATTGGTTACTAGGCTACACGTCAGTTAGCTGTATTGTTTACTCGGCTACATGTCAGTTAGCTGTATTGGTTACTAGGCTACACGTCAGTTAGCTGTATTGGTTACTAGGATACACGTCAGTTAGCTGTATTGTTTACTCGGCTACATGTCAGTTAGCTGTATTGTTTACTCGGCTACATGTCAGTTAGCTGTATTGGTTACTAGGCTACACGTCAGTTAGCTGTATTGTTTACTCGGCTACATGTCAGTTAGCTGTATTGGTTACTAGGCTACATGTCAGTTAGCTGTATTGGTTACTAGGATACACGTCAGTTAGCTGTATTGCTGTATGTCAGTTAGCTGTATTGGTTACTAGGCTACACGTCAGTTAGCTGTATTGGTTACTAGGCTACATGACAGTTAGCTGTATTGGTTACTAGGATACACGTCAGTTAGCTGTATTGGTTACTAGGATACACGTCAGTTAGCTGTATTGGTTACTAGGCT
>NC_068425.1:34923132-34935632 GCF_023373465.1 Oncorhynchus keta | reverse complement strand
GCTGCATTACCACTTGGTATGGCTGCATTACCACTTGGTATGGCTGCATTGCCACTTGGTATGGCTGCATTACCACTTGGTATGGCTGCATCACAGCTTGGTATGGCTGCATCACCACTTGGTATGGCTGCATTACCACTTGGTATGGCTGCATTGCCACTTGGTATGGCCGCATCTCAGCTCGGTATGGCTGCATCACCACTTGGTATGGCTGCATAACCACTTGGTATGGCTGCATTACCACTTGGTATGGCTGCATCACCACTTGGTATGGCTGCATTACCACTTGGTATGGCTGCATTACCACTTGGTATGGTTTCATTACCACTTGGTATGGCTGCATCACAGCTTGGTATGGCTGCATCACCACTTGGTATGGCTGCATTACCACTTGGTATGGCTGCATTGCCACTTGGTATGGCTGCATCACAGCTTGGTATGGCTGCATCACAGCTTGGTATGGCTGCATCACAACTTGGTATGGCTGCATCACAACTTGGTATGGCTGCATCACAGCTTGGTATGGCTGCATTACCACTTGGTATGGCAACTTCTTGGCATCCGACCACAAGGCGCTACAGAGGGTAGTGCGTACGGCCCAGTACATCACTGGGGCCGATCTCCCTGACATCCAGGACCTCTATACCAGGCGGTGTCAGAGGAAGGCCCTAAAAATTGTCAAAGACTCCAGCCCCTAAGTCATAGCTCTTCTCTCTGCTACCACAGGGAAGTGGTACCGATGCACCAAGTCTGGAACCAACAGGACCCTGAACAACTTCTACCCCCAATCCATAAGACTGCTAAATAGTTAGTTAAATAGTTAACCAATCCATAAGACTGCTAAATAGTTAGTTAAATAGTTAACCAATCCATAAGACTGCTAAATAGTTAGTTAAATAGTTAACCAATCCATAAGACTGCTAAATAGTTAGTTAAATAGTTAACCAATCCATAAGACTGCTAAATAGTTAGTTAAATAGTTAACCAATCCATAAGACTGCTAAATAGTTAGTTAAACAGTTAACCAATCCATAATACTGCTGAATAGTTAGTTAAACAGTTAACCAATCCATAAAACTGCTAAATAGTTAGTTAAATAGTTAACCAATCCATAATACTGCTAAATAGTTAGTTAAATAGTTAACCAATCCATAATACTGCTGAATAGTTAGTTAAACAGTTAACCAATCCATACAATTGCTAAATAGTTAGTTGAATAGTTAACCAATCCATAAAATTGCTAAATAGTTAGTTAAATAGTTAACCAATCCATAATACTGCTAAATAGTTAATTGAATAGTTAACCAATAGATACCAGGACTATCGGCATTGACCCTTTTTAGACTCATCACATTCACTGCTGTTACTGTTAATTATCTACCCTGTCTAGTCACTTTATTCCTAGTTATACGTACATATCTACCTCAATTATCTCGTACCTCTGCACATTGACTCAGTACTCGTACCCTGTGTATAAAGCCATGTTATTATTGACTCAGTACTCATACCCTGTGTATATAGCCATGTTATTATTGACTCAGTACTCGTACCCTGTGTATAAAGCCATGTTATTATTGACTCAGTACTGGTACCCTGTGTTTATAGCCATGTTATTATTGACTCAGTACTCATACCCTGTGTATAAAGCCATGTTATTATTGACTCAGTACTGGTACCCTGTGTATAAAGCCATGTTATTATTGACTCAGTACTCGTACCCTGTGTTTATAGCCATGTTATTATTGACTCAGTACTCATACCCTGTGTATATAGCCATGTTATTATTGACTCAGTACTCGTACCCTGTGTATATAGCCATGTTATTATTGACTCCGTACTCATACCCTGTGTATATAGCCATGTTATTATTGACTCAGTACTCGTACCCTGTGTATAAAGCCATGTTATTATTGACTCAGTACTCGTACCCTGTGTATAAAGCCATGTTATTATTGACTCAGTACTCGTACCCTGTGTATAAAGCCATGTTATTATTGACTCAGTACTCGTACCCTGTGTATAAAGCCATGTTATTATTGACTCAGTACTCGTACCCTGTGTATAAAGCCATGTTATTATTGACTCAGTACTCGTACCCTGTGTATAAAGCCATGTTATTATTGACTCAGTACTCGTACCCTGTGTATAAAGCCATGTTATTATTGACTCAGTACTCGTACCCTGTGTATAAAGCCATGTTATTATTGACTCAGTACTGGTACCCTGTGTATATAGCCATGTTATTATTGACTCAGTACTCGTACCCTGTGTATAAAGCCATGTTATTATTGACTCAGTACTCGTACCCTGTGTATATAGCCATGTTATTATTGACTCAGTACTCGTACCCTGTGTATAAAGCCATGTTATTATTGACTCAGTACTCGTACCCTGTGTAAATAGCAAAGTTATTGTTACTCATTGTGTATTTATTATTACTTTTATTATTACTTGTTTTACTTTTCTATTATTTCTCTATTTTCTTGTTCTCTGTATTGCTGGGAAGGACTGTAGTAATTAAGCATTTCACTGTTGGTCTACACCTGCTGTCTACTAATAAACATGTGACAAATAAAAAATTTTTATTAGTTACTGTTTTGGTTTGAGGCTAGGAACTGTTTCAGTCTCTATCTGGGCAGGTGTATGTTTGAGTTACTGTTTCAGTCTCTAACTGGGCTGGATATCAGAAGTTCCTGTTTCAGTCTCTAACTGGGCTGGGTATGAAGTTACTGTTTCTGTCTCTAACTGGGCTGGGTATGAAGTTACTGTTTCAGTCTCTAACTGGGCTGGGTATGAAGTTACTGTTTCAGTCTCTATCTGGGCTGGGTATGAAGTTACTGTTTCAGTCTCTAACTGGGCTGGGTATGAAGTTACTGTTTCAGTCTCTAACTGGGCTGGGTATGAAGTTACTGTTTCAGTCTCTAACTGGGCTGGGTATGAAGTTACTGTTTCAGTCTCTAACTGGGCTGGGTACTGTTTCAGTTAACAGGGCTGTTTACTGTCTCTAACAGGGCTGGGTATGAAGTTACTGTTTCAGTCTCTAACTGGGCTGGGTATGAAGTTACTGTTTCAGTCTCTAACTGGGCTGGGTATGAAGTTACTGTTTCAGTCTCTAACTGGGCTGGGTATGAAGTTACTGTTTCAGTCTCTAACTGGGCTGGGTATGAAGTTACTGTTTCAGTCTCTAGTCTCTAACTGGGCTGGGTATGAAGTTACTGTTTCAGTCTCTAACTGGGCTGGGTATGAAGTTACTGTTTCAGTCTCTAACTGGGCTGGGTATGAAGTTACTGTTTCAGTCTCTAACTGGGCTGGGTATGAAGTTACTGTTTCAGTCTCTAACTGGGCTGGGTATGAAGTTACTGTTTCAGTCTCTAACTGGGCTGGGTATGAAACAGGGTTACTGTTTCAGTCTCTAACTGGGCTGGGTATGAAGTTACTGTTTCAGTCTCTAACTGGGCTGGGTATGAAGTTACTGTTTCAGTCTCTAACTGGGCTGGGTATGAAGTTACTGTTTCAGTCTCTAACTGGGCTGGGTATGAAGTTACTGTTTCAGTCTCTAACTGGGCTGGGTATGAAGTTACTGTTTCAGTCTCTAACTGGGCTGGGTATGAAGTTACTGTTTCAGTCTCTAACTGGGCTGGGTATGAAGTTAACAGCTGGGTATGGTGTGTTCAGTCTCTGACAGGGCTGTGTAACTGGGGTGGTTGGGATGGGTTATTGTTTCAGGGTAACAGATGAAGGTACTGTTTGGTCTCTGACTGGGCTGGGTATGAAGTTACTGTTTCAGTCTCTAACTGGGCTGGGTATGAAGTTACTGTTTCAGTCTCTAACTGTATGAAGTCAGTCTCTAACTGGGTAGTTACTGTTTCAGTCTCTAACTGGGCTAATATAAACAGAGGGGTGTGTTGGTCTCTGACAGGGCTGTGTAACTGGGGTGGTTAGAGGAGGGGTATTGTAGGGTAACAGAGAGGTGTGTTGGTCTCTGACAGGGCTGTGTATCTGGACCACACTAATCTGGTTGATCCCCTCCATGTGACAGTCAGCTGTTTCTACTGTCACATCCACACAGAATGTAGGATTTGTCCTACTATACACCACAGCAATGTCTGTCCCCACTGATGCAGCGCTCTCCTTTTTCTCTCTCTTCCATTCCTAACCCCCTCTCTCCCCCCTCTCCTTTCTCTCTCTTCCATTCCTAACCCCTCTCTCCCCCTCTCATTTCTCTCTCTTCCATTCCTAACCCCTCTCTCCCCCTTTCATTTCTCTCTCTTCCATTCCTAACCCCCTCTCTCCCCCTCTCCTTTCTCTCTCTTCCATTCCTAACCCCCTCTCTCCCCCTCTCTCTCCCTCTCTCCACCCCCCTCTCTCATTTCCCCTCTCACCCCTCTCTCCCCCTCTCATTTCTCTCTCTTCCATTCCTAACCCCCTCTCTCCCCCTCTCATTTCTCTCTCTTCCATTCCTAACCCCCTCTCCCCCTCTCATTTCTCTCTCTTCCATTCCTAACCTCCCTCTCTCTTTCCCCTCTCATTTCTCTCTCTTCCATTCCTAACCCCCTCTCTCTCCCTCTCTCTCTCTCTTCCATTCCTCCTCTCTCCATCTCTTCTCTCTCTCTCTCCTCTCTCTCTCTCTCTCTCTCTCTCTCTCTCTCTCTCTCTCTCTCTCTCTCTCTCTCTTTGATACAGACAGTGCAGAAGAGATAGACAGAGATGGTCAGAGTACAATAGAAAGTGCTGAGAGGAGCTGGTGTTTGAACATAGAGCCCTGGTTTAAAGAGCTGATTGTGATATATTTCTGATGTAGTGAATGGAGGTTGCAGACCATGGCTGTGTGCTGTATGGCCTATTAACAGTGGTGTACTGCAGACTTCACTTCATGCTGAGGTGGGAATGAACAGCATTCACAATCTACACCTATCTAGCCTAGACGCTCTTTACAAACAACTATATTTTGAAAAAGCCAAGCAGTTTGGAGTGTATGGTGTGAGTGTGGGCTTTTGGTGGGATAGTTTTTGGGTTGTTGTTATTGAGTGTGTGTGTGTGTGTGTGTGTGTGTGTGTGTGTTGTGTGTGTGTGTGTGTGTGTGTGTGTGTGTGTGTGTGTGTGTGTGTGTGTGTGTGTGCGTGTGTGTGTGTGTGTGTGTGTGTGTGTGTGTGTGTGTGTGTGTGTGTGTGTGTGTGTGTGCGTTGTGTATTTCAGAGAGCAAGAGGTTGTTCTTGTGTGTACATGTACATACTGACCTGTGTCTCTACTCTCTGACCTGTGTGTCTCTACTCTCTGACCTGTGTGTCTCTCTACTCTCTGACCTGTGTGTCTCTACTCTCTGACCTGTGTGTGACCTGTGTGTCTCTACTCTCTGACCTGTGTGTCTCTCTACTCTCTGACCTGTGTGTCTGACCTGTGTGTCTCTCTACTCTCTGACCTGTGTCTCTGTCTCTGACCTGTCTCTCTCTGACCTGTGTCTCTACTCTCTGACCTGTGTGTCTCTCTACTCTCTGACCTGTGTGTCTCTCTCTGACCTGTGTGTACTCTCTGACCTGTGTGTCTCTACTCTCTGACCTGTGTGTCTCTCTACTCTCTGACCTGTGTCTCTACTCTCTGACCTGTGTGTCTCTCTACTCTCTGACCTGTGTCTCTACTCTCTGACCTGTGTGTCTCTACTCTGACCTGTGTGTCTCTCTACTCTGACCTGTGTGTCTCTACTCTCTGACCTGTGTGTCTCTACTCTCTGACCTGTGTGTCTCTACTCTCTGACCTGTGTGTCTCTACTCTCTGACCTGTGTGTCTCTACTCTCTGACCTGTGTGTCTCTACTCTCTGACCTGTGTGTCTCTCTCTCTGACCTGTGTGTCTCTCTGACCTGACCTGTGTGTCTCTACTCTCTGACCTGTGTGTCTCTACTCTCTGACCTGTTGTCTCTACTCTCTGACCTGTGTCTCTCTACTCTGACCTGTGTGACCTGACCTGTGTGTCTCTACTCTCTGACCTGTGTGTCTCTCTACTCTCTGACCTGTGTGTCTCTCTCTGACCTGTGTGTCTCTGACCTGACCTGTGTCTCTCTACTCTCTGACCTGTGTGTCTCTACTCTCTGACCTGTGTCTCTCTACTCTCTGACCTGTGTGTCTCTCTACTCTCTGACCTGTGTCTCTCTCTACTCTCTGACCTGTGTGTCTCTCTCTCTCTGTGTGTCTCTCTACTCTCTGAACTCTCTGAGGGACCTGTGTGTCTCTCTACTCTCTGAGACCTGGGAGGAGAGAGGGGAAGAGAAAGGGAGAGAGATGGAAAGAGAGATGGAGAGAGAGAGAGAGAGTGAGACAGAGAGAGAGAGAGAGAGACAGAGAGAGAGACAGAGACAGAGACAGAGACAGAGAGAGACAGAGAGAGAGAGAGAGAGAGAGAGAGAGAGAGAGAGAGAGAGAGAGAGAGAGAGAGAGAGACAACAACCGTGCTGTTGGATTCATGCTTCGTTGTATAAAACTGTGTGCTCTGGTTGTCTGTTGTTCATCCTAGTGGTGTAGCAGAGCAAGGAGAATATGTCTGCCTCCCAAATGCTACCCTAACTCCTGAATACTTCACTCCCTTAGGACTACAACCCATTGAGCTCTGGTCAACAGTAGTGAACTAAACTCAGCAAAAAAGAAACGTCCCTTTTTCAGGACCCTGTCTTTCAAAAATAATTCATAAAAATCCAAATAACGTCACAGATCTTCATTGTAAAGTGTTTAAACACTGTTTCCCAAGCTTGGTCAATGAATCATAAACAATTGATGAACATGCACCTGTGGAACGGTCGTTAAAACACTAACAGCTTACAGACGGTAGGCAATTAAGGTCACAGTTATGAAAACTTACGACACTAAAAGGCCTTTCTACTGACTCTGAAAGACACCAAAGAAAGATGCCCAGGGTCCCTGCTCATCTGCGTGAACGTGCCTTAGGCATGCTGCAAGGAGGCATGAGGACTGCAGATGTGGCCAGGGCAATAAATTGCAATGTCCATACTGTGAGACGCCGAAGACAGCGCTACAGGGAGACAGGAGGACAGCTGATCATCCTCGCAGTGGCAGACCACGTGTAACAACACCTGCACAGGATCGGTACATCCGAACATCATACCTGCGGGACAGGTACAGGATGGCAACAACAACTGCCCGAGTTACATCAGGAATGTACAATCCCTCCATCAGTGCTCAGACTGTCTGCAATGTTTTTAAAAAAATGTCACCTTTATTTAACCAGGTAGGCAAGTTGAGAACAAGTTCTCATTTACAATTGAGACCTGGCCAAGATAAAGCAAAGCAGTTCGACACATACAACGACACAGAGTTACACATGGAATAAAACAAACATACAGTCAATAATACAGTAGAAACAAGTCTATATAAGATGGGAGCAAATGAGGTGAGATAAGGGAGGTTAAGGCAAAAAAAAGGCCATGGTGGCGAAGTAAATACATTATAGCAAGTCAAACACTGGAATGGTAGATTTGCAGTGGAAGAATGTGCAAAGTAGAAATAGAAATAATGAGGTGCCAATGAGCAAAATAAATAAATAAATTACAGTAGGGAAAGAGGTAGTTGTTTGGGCTAAATTATAGGTGGGCTATGTACAGGTGCAGTAATCTGTGAGCTGCTCTGACAGCTGGTGCTTAAAGCTAGTGAGGGAGATAAGTGTTTCCAGTTTCAGAGATTTTGTAGTTAGTTCCAGTCATTGGCAGCAGAGAACTGCAAGGAGAGGCGGCCAAAGAAAGAATTGGTTTTGGGGGTGACCAGAGAGATATACCTGCTGGAGCGCGTGCTACAGGTGGGTGATGCTATGGTGACCAGCGAGCTGAGATAAGGGGGGACTTTACCTAGCAGGGTCTTGTAGATGACATGGAGCCAGTGGGTATGAAGCGAGGGCCAGCCAACGAGAGCGTACAGGTCACAATGGTGGGTAGTATATGGGGCTTTGGTGACAAAACGGATGGGACTGTGATAGACTGCACACAATTTGTTGAGTAGGGTATATTGGAGGCTATTTTGTAAATGACATCGTCAAAGTCGAGGATTGGTAGGATGGTCAGTTTTACGAGGGTATGTTTGGCAGCATGAGTGAAGGATGCTTTGTTGCGAAATAGGAAGCCAATTCTAGATTTAACTTTGGATTGGAGATGTTTGATGTGGGTCTGGAAGGAGAGTTTATAGTCTAACCAGACACCTAGGTATTTGTAGTTGTCCACGTATTCTAAGTCAGAGCCGTCCAGAGTAGTGATGTTGGACAGGCGGGCAGGGGCAGGCAGCGATTAGTTGAAGAGCATGCATATAGTTTTACTTGTATTTAAGAGCAATTGGAGGCCACAGATAGAGAATTGTATTTCATTGAAGCTTGCCTGGAGGTTAGTTAACACAGTGTCCAAAGAAGGGCCAGAAGTATACAGAATGGTGTCATCTGCGTAGAGGTGGATCAGAGACTCACCAGCAGCAAGAGCGACATCATTGATGTATACAGAGAAGAGAGTCGGTCCAAGAATTGAACCCTGTGGCACCCCCATAGAGACTGCCAGAGGTCCGGACAGCAGACTCTCCGATTTAACACACTGAACTCTATCAGAGAAGTTGTTGGTGAATCAGGCGAGGCAATCATTTGAGAAACCAAGGCTGTCGAGTCTGCCGATGAGGATGTGGTGATTGACAGAGTCGAAAGCCTCGGCCAGATTTATGAATACGGCTGCACAGTAATATTTCTTATCGATGGCGGTTAAGATATCGTTTAGGACCTTGAGCGTGGCTGAGGTGCACCCATGACCAGCTCTGAAACCAGATTGCATAGCAGAGAGGGTATGGTGAGATTCGAAATGGTCGGTAATCTGTTTGTTGACTTGGCTTTCGAAGACCTTAGAAAGGCATGGTAGGATAGATATAGGTCTGTAGCAGTTTGGGTCAAGAGTGTCCCCCTTTGAAAGGGGATGACCGCAGCTGCTTTCCAATCTTTGGGAATCTCGGACGACACGAAAGAGAGGTTGAACAGGCTAGCAATAGGGGTGGCAACAATTTTGGCAGATAACTTTAGAAAGAACGGGTCCAGATTGTCTAGCCCGGCTGATTTGTAGGGGTCCAGATTTTTCAGCTCTTTCAGAACATCAGCTGACTGGATTTGGGAGAAGGAGAAATGGGGAAGGCTTGGGCGAGTTGCTGTGGGGGGTGCAGTGCTGTTGACCGGGGTAGGGGTAGCCAGGTGGAAAGCATGGCCAGCCGTAGAAAAATGCTTATTGAAAGTCTCAATCATAGTGGAAAATAATAATAGGCAATAGGCCGAGAGAGGCTGGACAGAGGGCTTGTAGGCATCACTGGCAACAACGTCACCTATGGGCACAAACCCACAGTCGCTGGACCAGACAGGACTGGCAAAAATTGCTCTTCACTGACGAGTCTCTCTATATATATATATCATCAGGGTCTCAGTACATCCATCTGCAGTACATAGACCCCCTCCACCTCAGCAGAATGGCTGGGTTGAAGTCTGGCTAGAAAGGGCTTGGCCTGCACAAAAGACACACACGCTCACTACGACACACACAAACACGTGCAAACGCACATCCACACACCTACACCAGTGTCCCCAGTAGCACATGCTCCATGGCCAGACCCAAAAGAGGTATTTTGTTTTTCAGAGCTCCTGCTTCAGGGACCAATGAGAAAGTAGAGCGGGGAGCCAGATGTGATCAAGTTGCACATGGCAACTGTCAGATCCAATAGAATCTCACGCTGTCAACTCCTGTCCAATCAAACCTCTCAGCTCCCGTCTGTCCCCCAGAGAGACAAGGAGTCCTTTAGAGGAAACAAGGTGAGCCCTCCAGTCTATACTAAAGGTCGACCGATTAATCGGAATGGCCGATTAATTAGGGCTGATTTCAAGTTTTCATAACAATCGGTAATCTACATTTTTGGACACCTATTCTGGCCGATTACATTGCAATCCATGAGGAGACAGTGGCAGGCTGACTACCTGTTACACGAGTGCAGTAGCCAAGGTAAGTTGCTAGCTAGCATTAAACTTATCTTATAAAAAACAATCTTAACATAATCACTAGTTACCTACACATGGTTGATGATATTACTAGTTTATCTAGCTTTTCCTGTGTTGCATATAATCAATTCGATGCCTGTTCGATACCATCGAATCACAGCCTACTTAAGCCAAACGGGTGATGATTTAACAAGCGCATTCGCGGAAAAAGCACTGTCGTTGCACCAACGTACCTAATCATAAACATCAACGCCTTTCTTAAAATCAATACATAAGTATATTATATATATTTTTAAACCTGCATATTTAGTTAATATTGCCTGCTAACATGAATTTCTTTTAACTAGGAAATTGTCACGTCTCTTGCGTTCTGTGCAATCATAGTCAGGGTATATGCAGCAGTTTGGGCCGTAATTAATTAATTTGCCAGAATTTTACATAATTATGACATAACATTGAAGATTGTACAATGTAACAGTAATATTTAGACTTAGGGATACCGCCCGTTCAATGAAATACAGAACGGTTCCTTTATTTCAATGAAAGAATAAACATTTTTTTTTTCAAAATTATAGTTTCCGGATTTGACCATATTAATGACCTAAGGCTTGTATTTCTGTGTTTATTATATTATAATTAAGTCTATGATTTGATAGAGCAGTCTGACTGAGCGGTGGTAGGCAGCAGCAGGCTCGTAAGCATTCATTCAAACAGCACTTTCCTGCGTTTGCCAGCAGCTCTTAGCAATGCTTGAAGCACAGCTCTGTTTATGACTTCAAGCCTATCAACTCCCGAGATTAGGCTGGCAATACTATAGTGCCTATAAGAACATCCAATAGTCAAAGGAATATGAAATACAAATGTTATAGAAAGAAATAGTCCTATAATTCCTATAATAACTACAACCTAAAACTTCTTAACTGGGAAAATTGAAGACTCATGTTAAAATGAACCACCAGCTTTCAAATGTTCTCATGTTCTGAGGAAGGAACTGAAACATTAGCTTTTTACATGGCACATATTGCACTTTTACTTCTCCAACACTTTGTTTTTGCATTATTTAAACCAAATTGAACATGCTTCATTATTTACTTGAGACTAAATAGATTTTATTTATATATTATATTAAGTTAAAATAAAAGGGTTTATTCAGTATTGTTGTAATTTTCATTATTACAAATATGTACATATTTTTTAAAAATCGGCCGATTAATAGATATTGGCTTTTTTTGGTCCTCCGATAACTGGTATCGGCGTTGAAAAATCATAATCGGTCGACATCTAATCTGTCCTCTAACACAATGCACTCAACAGGCATCACTGACCCCAGAGAACACAGGCCAAGGTGACAAGGTGAGCCAAACTGAGCCAAGCTAAGGTGAGCCAAGCTAATGAGCGCCAAGCTGAGCGAAGCTAAGGTGAGCCAAGCTGAGCCAAGCTAAGGAGAGCCAAGCTGAGCCAAGCTGAGCCAAGCTAAGGTGAGCCAAGCTGAGCCAAGCTAAGGTGAGCCAAACTGAGCCAAGCTAAGGTGAGCCAAGCTGAGCCAAGGTAGGTGAGCCAAACTGAGCCAAGCTAAGGTGAGCCAAGCTAAGGAGATCCAAGCTGAGCCAAGCTAAGGAGAGCCAAGCTGAGCCAAACTAAGGAGAGCCAAGCTGAGCCAAGCTAAGGAGAGCAATAGGAGCTCTAGCCAATGAGCTTCAGCCACTCAACAGTTGAGTGACAGCTAGCAATATGTACACAGAGCAGAGAGAGACAGCAATGACATGGTGCATGTATCTGCACATAAGCAAAAATAAATCGTTGCACATTTCTAAAATAAAAACTGAAATATCACATTTACATTAGTATTCAGACTCAGTATTTTGTTGAAGCACCTTCAGCAGCGATTACAACGTCGTGTTTTCTTGGGTATGATACTACCAGCTTGGCACAACTGTATTTGGGGAGTTTCTCTCATTCTTCTCTGCAGATCCTCGAAAGTTCTGACAGGTTGGATGGGGAGCGTCACTGCACAGCTATTTTCAGATCGGGTTCAAGTCTGGACTATAGCTGGGCCACTCAAGGATATTGAGAAACTTGTCCTGAAGCCACTCTGTGTTGTCTTGGCTGTGTGTTTAGGGTCGTTGTCCTGTTGGAGGGTGAACCTTCGCCCCAGTCTGAGGTCCTGAGCGCTCTGGAACAGGTTTTCATCAAGGATCTCTTTGTACTTTGCTCTGTTCATCTTCCCCTCGATCCTGACTAGTTTCCCAGTCCCTGTCGCTGAAAAACATCCCCACAGCATGATGCTGCCACCACCATGTGTCACCGTAGGGATGGTGCCAGGTTTCCTCCAGACGTGATGCTTGGCATTCAGGCCAAAGAGTTCAATCTTGGTTTCATCAGACCGGAGAATCTTGATTCTCATGGTCTGAGAGTCCTTCTTTTGGAAAACCCCAAGGTTGCTGCCATGTGACTTTTACTGAGGAGTGCCTTCTGTCTGGCCACTTTACCATAAAG
>NC_068425.1:34910632-34915632 GCF_023373465.1 Oncorhynchus keta | reverse complement strand
TATCCCTCTCCTATCTCTCTCCCCTTATCCCTCTCCTATCTCTCTCCCCCTATCCCTCTCCTATCTCTCTCCCCCTTATCCCTCTCCTATCTCTCTCCCCTTATCCCTCCTATCTCTCCCCCTATCCCTCTCTCCTATCTCTCTCCCCTATCCCTCTCCTATCTCTCTCCCTATCCCTCTCCTATCTCTCCTTTATCCTCTCTCCCTCTCTCCTATCTCTCCCTCCCCCTATCCCTCCTATCTATCTATCTCCCCTTATCACTCTCCCCTATCCCTCTCCTATCTCTATCTCTATCTCCTTATCCCTATCCTATCTCTCCTCTCCCTTCCCTATCCCTCTCCTATCTCTTTCCCCTATCCCTCTCCCCTATCCTTCTCCTATCCCTCTCCTATCTCTCTCCCCTATCCCTCTCCTATCTAGCTCCTCCTATCCCTATCTCTCTCCCTATCCCCTCCTATCTCTCTCCCTTATCCCTCTCCTATCTCTCTCCCCTATCCCTCTCCTATCTCTCTCCCTATCCCTCTCCTATCTCTCTCTCCCCTATCCCTCTCCTATCTCTCTCCCGTTATCCCTCTCCTCTATCTCTCTCCCCCTATCCCTCTCCTATCTCTCTCCCCTATCCCTCTCCTTATCTCTCTCCCCTTATCCCTCTCTCTTATCTCTCTCCCTTATCCCTCTCCTATCGCTCTCCCCATCCCCCTTTCCTCTCCTCTCCCTCTCCTATCTCTCTCCCTCTTATCCTCCCCCATCCCTCTCCTATCTCTTTGCTCCCTCTCCTATATCTCTCCCATTATCCCTCTCCTATCCTCTCCTATCTCTCTCCCCCCCTCTCCTATCTCTATCTCTATCCCCGATCCCTCTCCTATCTCTCCTTATCCCCTCTCCCTCCTATCTCTATCCCCTTATCCCTATCCTATCTCTCCCCTATCCCTCTCCTATCTCTCCCCCTATCCCTCTCTATCTCTCCTCCTATCCCCTCCTATCCTCTCTCCTCTTATCCCTCTCCTATCTCTATCCCCTTATCCCTCTCCTATCTCTCTCCCTATCCTTCCCCCTATCCTCTCCCTCTCCTTCCCCTATCCCTCTCCTATCTCTCTCCCCCTATCCCTCTCTTATCCCTCTCCTTCTCCTCTCTCCTCTCCCCTATCTCTCTCCTATCTCGCTCCTCCTATCCCTATCCTCTCCTATCTCTCTCCCCCTATCCCTCTCCTTGCCCCTCTCCTATCTCTCTCCCCCATCCCTCTCCTATCTCTTTGCTCCCTCTCCTATATCTCTCCCATTATCCCTCTCCTATCCCTCTCCTATCTCTCTCCCCTCCCTCTCCTATCTCTCTCCCCGATCCCTCTCCTATCTCTCTCCCCTTATCACTCTCCTCGCCCCCTCTCCTATCTCTATCTCTATCCCCTTATCCCTATCCTATCTCTCTCCCCCTATCCTCTCTCCTATCTCTCTCCCCCTATCCCTCTCCTCTCCTATCTCTCTCCCCTTATCACTCTCCTCGCCCCCTCTCCTATCTCTATCCCCTTATCCCTCTCCTATCTCTCTCCCCTATCCTTCTCCTATCTCTCCCCTCTCCTTCCCCTATCCCTCTCATATCTCTTTCCCCCTATCCCTCTCCCCCTATCCTTCTCCTCTCTCTCCCCTCTCCTATCTCTCTCCTATCTCGCTCCTCCTATCCCTATCCTCTCCTATCTCTCCCCTATCCCTCTCCTTGCCCCTCTCCTATCTCTCTCCCCTTATCCCTCTCCTATCTCTCTCTTATCTCTCTCTTCTCCCCTCCTCCCCTCCTATCCCTCTCCTCTTCTTTCCCATCCCTCTACCTCTCTCCTCTTCCTCTCTCCGTCTTCCTCTCCTCTTCTCTCCTACCTTGGCAGATTGATTACACTGTTTACCGACTGACTTAATATGGTGTTGTTGTTGAGAGAATTTAAGTCTCGCCTCCAGCATATATATTTATATCTCTCTCTCTCCTTCCCTCCTCCTCCTCCCTACTTCCCTCCTTCTCCTCCTCCCTAGTTCCCTCCTTCTCCTCCTCCCTACTTCCCTCCTTCTCCTCCTACCTTCTCCTCCTCCCTACTTCCCTCCTTCTCCTCCTCCCTCCTCATCCTCCCTACTTTCTTCATTCTCCTCCTCCCTTCTCCTCCTTCCTTCTCCTCCTCCCTACTTCCCTCCTCCTTCTCCTCCCTACTTCCCTCCTCCTTCTTCCCTCCCTCTTCTCCTCCTACTTCTCCTCCCCTTCTTCCCTCCCTCCCTCCCTCCCTTCTCCTCCCCTCTTCTCCTCCTACTTCCCTCCTCCTCCCTTCTTCCTCCTTCTCCTTCCTTCTCCCTCCTCCTCCTCCCTACTTCCCTCCTTCTCCCTTCTTCCCTCCTCCTCCTCCTCCCTTCTTCCCTCCTTCTCATCCCTACTTCCTCCTCCCTTCTTCCCTCCTCCTCCCTACTTCCCACCTTCTCCTCCTCCCTCCTCCTCCTCCCTTCTTCCCTCATCTCCTCCTCCCTTCTTCCCTCCTTCTCCTCCTCCCTTCTTCCCTCCTTCTTCTCCTCCCTCCTCCCTTCTCCTCCCCCCTTCTTCCCTCCTCCTCCTCCTCCTTCCCTCCTCCTCCTCCTCCTTCTTCCCTCCTTCTCCTCCCTTCTTCCCTCCTTCTCCTCCTCTTCTCCTCCTCCTCTTCCCTCCTCCTCCTCCTTCTTCCCTCCTTCTCCTCCTCCCTTCTCCTCCTCCCTTCTTCCCTCCTCCTCCTCCCTACGTCCCTCCTCCCTTCTTCCCTCCCTTCTTCCCTCCTCATCCTCCCTAGTTTCCTCTCCTCCTCCTCCCTTCTCCCTTCTCCTCCTCCCTTCTCCTCCTCCCTTCTCCTTCTTCCTTCTCCTCCTCCTTCTCCTCCTCCCTCCTTCTCTCCTCCTTCTCCTCCTCCCTTCTCCTCCCTCTCCCTCCTTCTCTCCTCCCTCCCTTCTCCTCTCCTCTCCTCCTCCCCTTCTTCCCTTCTCCTCCTTCCTCCCCTCCTTCTCCTCCTCCTTCTTCCTCCTCCTCCTCCCTCCTTCCCTCCTCCTCCTCCCTTCTCCTCCCTCCTCCTCCTCCTTCTTCCTCTCCTCCTCCCTCTCCTCCCTCCTCCCTTCTTCCCTCCTCCTTCTTCCCTCCTTCTCCCTCCCTTCTCCTCCTCCTTCTTCCTCCTTCTCCTCCTTCCTTCTCCTTGCGTTCTTTTATTGACAGTGAAGTATAGCACTGTGAAATTCTGAAACATGTCAGACTGTGATGTTAGCTTCACCCAATCAGTGTCCCAAATGGCACTCTATTCCCTACATAGTGCACTATTTTTGGGACCCATAGGGTAGTGCACTAGATAGGGAACAGGATGCCATTTGGAACAGGCCCACATCCAGCTCTACGATACGTTACCTCCATATGTGTGTGTGAATCTAAAGTCTGTCTCCTGGCTGGTAGTGTGAATAAACATGGTGACAGACAGACAGAGACAGACAGACAGACAGACAGACAGACAGACGACAGACAGACAGACAGACAGACAGACAGACAGACCACAGAACCCTTCTACACACAGACTGAACCCATGTACACACAGACTGAACACATGTACACACAGACTGAACCCATGTGCACACAGACTGAACCCATGTACACACAGACTGAACCCATGTACACACAGACTGAACCCATGTACACACAGACTGAACCCATGTACTCACAGACTGAACCCATGTACACACAGACTGAACCCATGTACACACAGACTGAACCCATGTACACACAGACATTTCATTCGACCAGACATCTGGCAGGGAGAAGAATATGCCACACACTACAGAACTACGGAACTACAGATGTCTGGAACTACAGATCTCTGGAACTACAGATCTCTGGAACTATAGATCTCTGGAACTACAGATCTCTGGAACTACAGATCTCTGGAACTACAGATGTCTGGAACTAAAGATCTCTGAAACTACAGATCTCTGGAACTACAGATGTCTGGAACTACAGATCTCTGGAACTACAGATCTCTGGAACTACAAATCTCTGGAACTACAGATCTCTTGAACTACAGATGTCTGGAACTACATATATCTGGAACTACAGATCTCTGGAACTACAGATCTCTTGAACTATAGATGTCTGGAACTACAGAACTACGGAACTACAGATCTCTGGAACTACAGATCTCTGGAACTACAGATGTCTGGAACTACAGATGTCTGGAACTACAGATCTCTGGAACTACAGATGTCTGGAACCAGATTTGGAACTACAGATCTCTGGAACTACAGATCTCTGGAACTACAGATGTCTGGAACTACATATGTCTGGAACTACAGATGTCTGGAACTACAGATCTCTGGAACTACAGATCTCTGGAACTACAGATCTCTGGAGACTATAGATCTCAGAACTACAGATGTCTGGAACTACAGATCTCTGGAACTACAGATGTCTGGAACTAAAGATCTCTGGAACTACAGATGTCTGGAACTACAGATCTTGGAACTACAGATCTCTGAACTACAGATCTCTGGAACTACAGATGTCTGGAACTACAGATGTCTGGAACTACAGATGTCTGGAACTACAGATGTCTGGAACTACAGATGTCTGGAACTACAGATCTCTGAACTACAAATCTGTACAGATCTCTGGAACTACAGATGTCTGGAACTACATGTCTGGAACTACAGATGTCTGGAACTACAGATGTCTTGAACTACAGATGTCTGGAACTACCATGTACGGAACTACAGATCTCTGGAACTACAGATCTCAGACATCTGGAACTACAGATGTCTGGAACTACAGATGTACTGGAACTACAGATCTCTGGAACTACAGATGTCTGGAACTACAGATGTCTGGAACTACAGATGTCTGGAACTACAGAGGTCTGGAACTACAGAGGTACGGAACTACAGATGTCTGGAACTACAGATGTCTGGAACTACAGATATCTGGAACTACAGATCTCTGGAACTACAGATCTCTTGAACTACAGATGTCTGG
>NC_068425.1:34898132-34905632 GCF_023373465.1 Oncorhynchus keta | reverse complement strand
TACTGCTCCTCTCTCCTTCACAACACTGTCCTACTGCTCCTCTCTCCTTCACAACACTGTCCTACTGCTACTCTCTCCTTCACAACACTGTCCTACTGCTCCTCTCTCCTTCACAACACTGTCCTACTGCTCCTCTCTCCTTCACAACACTGTCCTACTGCTACTCTCTCCTTCACAACACTGTCCTACTGCTCCTCTCTCCTTCACAACACTGTTGTAGAGCTTCCTCTGGGAACAACCCAGTACACCTCTCCTTTCCTAAGGGACCTCTGTACCTTTGTGTTTCTCTCATTTCTAGAAACTTCTGAGCCTGCCTCGCCTTGCCTCAATCCCCCCTCGCTCCGCTCTGCTCCCCCAGGAAGAGACGATCACAGACAGGGAGAAGAGAGGATCTGACTGACTGATTGACTGACATAGATAAACACACTACGTCAAACACAAAAACACAAACACACACCAAACACAGCCAGTCACACACGTGCACTCAGAATTAGTCACACACATGAACGTGCACACACACACATAGACAGTCTCTCTCTCTCACACACACACACATACACACCTACACATTCACACACAGTCTGTGCCACTCATTAGTGAGGCATGTCCAGAACCAACAGCCCCCATGTGGAGATGCCTGCTGCTTCAGAGACACCAGGAGGAGGAGGAGGAGTCCACAGTCCTCTAGCCTCTCAGTCCCTGTCTCAATCAACACCTCCTCCTCCTCCTCTTCTTCCTCCTCGTCCTCCTCTTCGTCCTTCTCATCTTCATCATCATCATCTTTGTCATCCTCTTCTTCTTCCCCTAATTGTCTTCGTCTGTCTCATCTTCATCATCATCTTTGTCATCCTCTTCTTCTTCCTCCTCCTCCTCCTCCTCCTCTTGGTCCTTCTCATCTTCATCATCATCATCTTTGTCATCCTCTTCTTTCCCCTCCTACTCCTCCTCTTCCTCTTCTTAATCATTATCATCCTCCTTTCATCCCCATCTTTATCCTGGGTTCTGGCTACCTGCTTATAGGTTCTATTGTGGAGCTGGGCTTTGGGTAGATGGTTATAGGTTCTATTGTGGAGCTGGGCTCTGGTTAGATGGTTATAGGTTCTATTGTGGAGCTGGGCTCTGGTTAGATGGTTATAGGTTCTATTGTGGAGCTGGGCTCTGGTTAGATGGTTATAGGTTCTATAGTGGAGCTGGGCTCTGGTTAGATGGTTATAGGTTCTATTGTGGAGCTGGGCTCTGGTTAGATGGTTATAGGTTCTATTGTGGAGCTGGGCTCTGGTTAGATGGTTATAGGTTCTATTGTGGAGCTGGGCTCTGGTTAGATGGTTATAGGTTCTATTGTGGAGCTGGGCTCTGGTTAGATGGTTATAGGTTCTATTGTGGAGCTGGGCTCTGGTTAGATGGTTATAGGTTCTATTGTGGAGCTGGGCTCTGGCTACATGCTTATAGGTTCTATTGTGGAGCTGGGCTCTGCTTATAGGTTCTTAGATGGTTATAGGTTTGATTGTGGAGCTGGGCTCTGGTTAGATGGTTATAGGTTTATTGTGGAGCTGGGCTCTGGTTAGATGGTTATAGGTTCTATAGTGGTGCTGGGCTCTGGTTAGATGGTTATAGGTTCTATAGTGGAGCTGGGTTCTGGTTAGATGGTTATAGGTTCTATTGTGGAGCTGGGCTCTGGTTATGGTTATGGTTATAGGTTCTATGGTTATAGGTGGAGCTGGGCTCTGGTTAGATGGTTATAGGTTCTATTGTGGAGCTGGGCTCTGGTTAGATGGTTATAGGTTCTGGATTAGATGGATCTGGGCTCTGGTTAGATGGTTATAGGTTCTATTGTGGAGCTGGGTCTCTAGGTTTATTGTGGAGCTGGGCTCTGGTTAGATGGTTTATAGGTTCTATAGTGGAGCTGGGTTCTGGTTAGATGGTTATAGGTTCTATAGTGGAGCTGGGCTCTGGTTAGATGGTTATAGGTTCTAGATAGGTTATAGGTTCTATAGTGGAGCTAGGAGCTCTGGTTAGATGGTTATAGGTTCTATAGTGGAGCTGGGCTCTGGTCTAGATTGTTATAGGTTCTATAGTGGAGCTGGGCTCTGGTTAGATGGTTATAGGTTCTATAGTGGAGCTGGGCTCTGGTTAGATAGATGGTTATAGGTTCTATAGTGGAGCTGGGCTCTGGTTAGATGGTTATAGGTTCTATAGTGGAGCTGGGCTCTGCATAACAAGAGGCTTCCTATAACAATCTATTTTTACACACACACACAAACACACAGATAAGAATGCATGGGAGCCCTTTATAGCTCAATGACAACCTGTTCAGAGACAAATAGGTCCCAATGATTACCGGTATGCTCCTTGTAACACACACACACACACACACACACACACACACACACACACTTTACACACATGACAACCTGTTCACACACACACACACACACACACACACACACACACACACACACACACACACACACACACACACACACACACACACACACACACACACACACACACACACACACACACACACACACACACACACACACACACACACTCCAGCACTCTGAGCTGTGAGATTGTAAGATGCAGGATGAACTGCCAAGGCCAGGTTTTCTAAGGCTACATGGTTGTGTGTTGAACTCAATGGGTTATCAGTTTCCTGCACATGCTTCAAATTCACTGATGTTTTAGAAACAGCCATTCCATTGGGTTCTTGAATGAATAACTATGGGAAGTAGGGTTTGTAAGTTCAAGTTTTTTTTTGCTCTTTATAATATCAATACAATACACATTAAGAAGGTGGAATACAGGTGTGGGCAACTCCACAGAATTTGACTCAGATTTGTCACTTTAAAATGAATGCCAAACAACAAAAAACATTGATTTCACTTTAACAACCGTACTATTCTATGCAAAATGACCACTTTGAACAATTTCAAAACAGACATTTTCACAAAACTAATTTACTAAAAGAACTTTGCAAAGTTTGCTCAACAGAATTGCGGTAAAATCTCCCTCCGTTTCTTAATGCGACAACATTTTCCAAAAAAAGCTCTGTTAAAGCTCTGTTAAAGCCCTGTTAAATTAAATGTTAAAATTCTGTTAAAATTCTGTTAAAGCTCTGTTAAAGCTCTGTTATTAAAGCAATGTTAAAAAAGCCCTGTTAAAGCTCTGTTAAAGCTCTGTTAAAGCTCTGTTCTGTTAAAGCTCTGTTAAAGCTCTGTTAAAGCTCTGTTAAAGCTCTGTTAAAGCTCTGTTAAAGCTCTGTTAAAGCTCTGTTAAAGCTCTGTTAAAATTCTGTTAAATGTTAAAGCTCTGTTAAAGCTCTGTTAAAGCTCTGTTAAAGCAATGTTAAAGCTCTGTTAAAAGCCCTGTTAAAGCTCTGTTAAAGCTCTGTTAATTCTGTTAAAGCTCTGTTAAAGCTCTTAAAAGCTCTGTTAAAGCTCTGTTAAAGCTCTGTTAAAGCTCTGTTAAAGCTCTGTTAATTCTGTTAAAAGCTCTGTTAAAGCTCTGTTAAAGCTCTGTTAAAGCTCTGTTAAAGCTCTGTTAAAGCTCTGTTAAAATTCTGTTAAAATTCTGTTAAAGCTCTGTTAAAGCTCTGTTAAAGCAATGTTAAAGCTCTGTTAAAAGCCCTGTTAAAGCTCTGTTAAAGCTCTGTTAATTCTGTTAAAGCTCTGTTAAAGCTCTTAAAAGCTCTGTTAAAGCTCTGTTAAAGCGCTGTTAAAGCTCTGTTAAAAGCTCTGTTAAAGCTCTGTTAAAGCTCTGTTAAAGTTCTGTTAATTCTGTTAAAAGCTCTGTTAAAGCTATGTTAAAGCTCTGTTAAAAGCTCTGTTAAAGCTCTGTTAATTCTGTTAAAGCTCTGTTAAAGCTCTTAAAAGCTCTGTTAAAGCTCTGTTAAAGCTCTGTTAAAAGCTCTGTTAAAGCTCTGTTAAAGCTCTGTTAATTCTGTTAAAAGCTCTGTTAAAGCTCTGTTAAAAGCTCTGTTAAAAGCTCTGTTAAAGCTCTGTTAAAGCTCTGTTAAAGCTCTGTTAAAAGCTATGTTAAAGCTCTGTTAAAGCTCTGTTAAAGCTATGTTAAAGCTCTGTTAAAGCTCTGTTAAAAGCTCTGTTAAAGCTCTGTTAAAATTCTGCTCCAAATGAAGATTCCAAGATGTTTGCAGAAAGACTGTGTGTCAGCTATGAGAAGGAGTTAGATGTTTTTACATGTTTTGTTATTGAACTAAAAGTAGATGAAGTGGATTTACATCCAGTGACAGAATGACGGGAACAGAATGACATCACGGGTCCCTGATCTGTACTACACAGAAATGCATCATTATGGATGTCCTTCTCTCAATGGTGATGTATCCACAATCGATACACAAAGGTAGAAATATTTATAGTTTGGACATCAGACTGCAGCACAGTAGAGTACAGTACAGAGGGCTTGTCCAGGTTGTTTTCACGGTGCAGTAGAGTAGAGTAGAGTAGAGTAGAGTAGAGTAGAGTAGAGTAGAGTAGAGTAGAGAGGAGTTGTCTAGACTGTTTTCACAGTACAGTACAGAGGGGTTGTCTAGACTGTTTTCACAGTACAGTACAGAGGGGTTGTCTAGACTGTTTTCACAGTACAGTACAGAGGGGTTGTCTAGACTGTTTTCACAGTACAGTACTAGAGGTCGACCGATTAATCGGAATGGCTGATTAATTAGGTCCGATTTCAAGTTTTCATTACAAATCGGAAATCTGTATTTTTGGACACCGATTTGGCCGATTTAAAAAAATATATGTTTACACCTTTATTTAATCTTTATTTAACCAGGCAAGTCAGTTACTACGAACACATTCTTATTTTCAAAGACGGCCTAAGAAGGATGGGTTCACTGCCTCGTTCAGGGGCAGAACGACAGATTTTCACCTTGTCAGCTCGGGGATTCAATCTTGCAACCTTACAGTTAACTAGTCCAATGCTCTAACCACCTGCCTCTCATTGCACTCCACGAGCAGCCTGCCTGTTACGCGAATGCAGTAAGCCAAGGTACTTACCTTGCTAGCTAGCATGAAACTTATCTTGTGAAAAACAATCAATCAATATATCATAATCACTAGTTAACTACACATGGTTGATGATATTACTAGTTTATCTAGCGTGTCCTGCGTTGCATATAATCGATGCGGTGCGTATCGTTGCTCCAATGTGTACCAAACCATAAACATCAATGCCTTTCTTAGAATCAATACACAGAAGTATGTATTTTTAAACCTGCATATTTAGCTAAAAGAAATCCAGGTCAGCAGGCAATATTAACCAGGTGAAATTGTGTCACTTCTCTTGCGTTCATTGCACGCAGAGTCAGGGTTTATGCAACAGTTTGGGCTGCCTAATTTGCCAGAATTTTACGTAATTATGACTTAACAATGAAGGTTGTGCAATGTAACAGGAATATTTAGACTAATGGATGCCACCCCTTAGATAAAATACGGAACGGTTCCGTATTTCACTGAAAGAATAAACGTTTTGTTTTCGAGATGATAGTTTCCGGGTTCGGCCATATTAATGACCTAAAGCTCGTATTTCTGTGTGTTATTATGTTATAATTAAGTCTATGATTTGATAGAGCAGTCTGACTGAGCGGTGGTAGGCACCATCAGGCTCGTAAGCATTCATTCAAACAGCACTTCAAGCCTATCAACTCCCGAGATGAGGCTGGTGTAACCGATGTGAAATGGCTAGCTAGTTAGGGGTGCGCACTAATAACGTTTGAAATGTCACTCGCTCTGAGACTTGGAGTGGTTGTTCCCCTTGCTCTGCATGGGTAACGCTGCTTCGAGGGTGGCTGTTGTCGTTGTGTTCCTGGTTGAGCCCAGGTAGGAGCGAGGAGAGGTGCGGAAGCTATACTGTTACACTGGCAATACTAAAGCTTTTACTAAAGGTTCTCCAATAATCGATATCGGCTTTTTTGGTCCTCCAATAATCGGTATCGGCGTTGAAAAATCATAATCGGTCGACCTCTATACAGTACAGAGGGGTTGTCTACACTGTTTTCACAGTACAGTACAGTACAGTACAGAGGGGTTGTCTAGACTGTTTTCACAGTACAGTACAGTACAGTACAGAGGGGTTGTCTACACTGTTTTCACAGTACAGTACAGTACAGTACAGAGGGGTTGTCTAGACTGTTTTCACAGTACAGTACAGTACAGTACAGAGGGTTGTCTAGACTGTTTTCACAGTACAGTACAGTACAGTACAGTACAGAGGGGTTGTCTAGACTGTTTCACAGTACAGTACAGTACAGTACAGTACAGAGGGGTTGTCTAGACTGTTTTCACAGCAGTACAGTACAGTACAGTACAGTACAGGGGTTGTCTAGACTGTTTTCAGTACAGTACAGTACAGTACAGTACAGAGGGGTTGTCTACACTGTTTTCACAGTACAGTACAGTACAGTACAGAGAGGGTTGTCTAGACTGTTTTACAGTACAGTACAGTACAGTACAGAGGGGTTGTCTACACTGTTTTCACAGTACAGTACAGTACAGTACAGTACAGTACAGTACAGTACAGTACAGAGGGGTTGTCTACACTGTTTTCACAGTACAGTACAGTACAGTACAGTACAGTACAGAGGGGTTGTCTACACTGTTTTCACAGTACAGTACAGTACAGTACAGAGGGGTTGTCTAGACTGTTTCACAGTACAGTACAGTACAGAGGGTTGTCTAGACTGTTTTCACAGTACAGTACAGTACAGTACAGAGGGGTTGTCTAGACTGTTTTCACAGTACAGTACAGTACAGAGGGGTTGTCTAGACTGTTTTCACAGTACAGTACAGTACAGAGGGGTTGTCTAGACTGTTTTCACAGTACAGTACAGTACAGTACAGAGGGGTTGTCTAGACTGTTTTCACAGTACAGTACAGAGGGGTTGTCTAGACTGTTTTCACAGTACAGTACAGGGGTTGTCTAGACTGTTTTCACAGTACAGTACAGAGGGTTGTCTAGACTGTTTTCACAGTACAGTACAGAGGGGTTGTCTAGACTGTTTTCACAGTATCACTTTGACCACCAGATGACAGAAAGAACAGTATATCAGTGGAGGGGAGGACAGTAACAGGAGACTCTATCAGCTGAACATAACAGTATGTTAGTGGAGGGGAGGACAGTAACAGTATGTTAGTGGAGGGGAGGACAGTAACAGTATGTTAGTGGAGGGGAGGACAGTAACAGTATGTTAGTGGAGGGGAGGACAGTAACAGTATGTTAGTGGAGGGGAGGACAGTAACAGTATGTTAGTGGGAGGGGAGGACAGTAACAGGAGACTCTATCAGCTGAACATAACAGTATGTTAGTGGAGGGGAGGACAGTAACAGTATGTTAGTGGAGGGGAGGACAGTAACAGTATGTTAGTGGAGGGGGACAGTAACAGTATGTTAGTGGAGGGGAGGACAGTAACAGGAGACTCAACTGTGGTGTGTGACTACTATGATTTCCCATTGTATTCCGTTACAGATTTTGAATCACTTA
>NC_068425.1:34870590-34898032 GCF_023373465.1 Oncorhynchus keta | reverse complement strand
TATATCATGGAACACAATCTGTACTATCAACTTGTTATATTATATCATGGAACACATGGAACACATGGAACACAATCTAATTGTAACATAAAACACACTGTTCTAACAGGGCACACACACTGACTTCAAATGCAGACACCCTTTAAATGCACACACAATCACTTTGTGAAAACCCACTTAGTCCAGGCTACACTATGTATAGTATAGTACCCTGGCTTCCCCTGCCTCCCGATCCAACGGCTGTGTCCCAAATGGCTCCTATCACTATGTATAGTATAGTACCCTGGCTCCTATCACTATGTACAGTATAGTATAGTACCCTGGTTTCCCCTGTCTCCCGATCCAACGGATGTGTCCCAAATGGCTCCGATAACTATGAGGTGGAATACTTTTGACCAGGACACGGAGGCACTCTATAGGCCATAGGGGGGCATAAAGGACCCAGCCTGCATCACAAAAGCCCTAGGTGGCCAGGAGACATGTTTTTTTCATGTCCTTTGTTTCCGCTCCAATCGTGCTTTACTAAATCAAACGCAGCACAATGCATTTCCCCCTGCAGTCGTTTATTCACTCTGGGCTGGACAACATTAATAAAACAACCTTTCAGTGAGGCAGAGTGCAACTGTGTGTGTGTGTGTGTGTGTGTGTGTGTGTGTGTGTGTGTGTGTGTGTGTGTGTGTGTGTGTGTGTGTGTGTGTGTGTGTGTGTGTGTGTGTGTGTGTGTGTGTGTGTGTGTGTGTGTGTGTGTGTGGTGCTAAAGAGAGCAGGGCAGGGGGAGGAGGCTGATTAAAGCTTTTAAACACTTCCCTCCATCAACACCTCCACCACCACAGAACAGAACGGACCAGAACAGAACAGAACAGAGCAGAACAGAACAGAACAGAACAGAGCAGAACAGAACAGAGCAGAGCAGAACAGAACAGAACAGAACAGAACAGAGCAGAACAGAGCAGAGCAGAGCAGAACAGAGCAGAGCAGAACAGAACAGAGCAGAGCAGAGCAGAACAGAACGGACCAGAACAGAACGGACCAGACCAGAGCAGAACAGAGCAGAGCAGAGCAGAACAGAACGGACCAGAACAGAACGGACCAGACCAGAGCAGAACAGAGCAGAGCAGAACAGAGCAGAGCAGAGCAGAGCAGAGCAGAGCAGAACAGAGCAGAGCAGAACAGAGCAGAGCAGAACAGAGCAGAGCAGAGCAGAGCAGAACAGAGCAGAGCAGAGCAGAACAGAACGGACCAGAACAGAACGGACCAGACCAGAGCAGAACAGAGCAGAGCAGAGCAGAACAGAACGGACCAGAACAGAACGGACCAGACCAGAGCAGAACAGAGCAGAGCAGAACAGAACAGAACGGACCAGACCAGAACAGAACAGAGCAGAACAGAACAGAACAGAACAGAGCAGAACAGAACAGAACAGAGCAGAACAGAACAGACCAGAACAGAACAGAACAGAACAGAACGGACCAGACCAGAACAGAACGGACCAGACCAGAACAGAACAGAGCAGAACAGAACAGAACAGAACAGAACAGAACAGACCAGAACAGAACAGAGCAGAACAGAACAGACCAGAACAGAACAGACCAGAACAGAGCAGAACAGAACAGAGCAGAACAGAACAGAGCAGAACAGAACAGACCAGAACAGAACAGAACAGAACAGAGCAGAACAGAACAGAGCAGAACAGAACAGAACAGAACAGAACAGAACAGAACAGAACAGAACAGAGCAGACCAGAACAGAGCAGACCAGAACAGAGCAGACCAGAACAGAACAGAGCAGACCAGAACAGAGCAGACCAGAACAGAGCAGACCAGAACAGCAGGACTAGAAACAGAACAGAGCAGACCAGAACAGAGCAGACCAGAACAGAGCAGAGCAGCGCAGAACAGAGCAGACCAGAGCAGAACAGAGCAGACCAGGAGCATACCAGAGCAGAGAACAGAAACAGAGCAGACCAGGAACAGAACAGACCAGAACAGACCAGAACAGAGCAGGACTAGAACAGAGCAGAGCAGCGCAGAACAGAGCAGACCAGAACAGAGCAGACCAGAGCAGAGCAGCACAGAGCAGACCAGAAACAGAGAAGACCAGAACAGAGCAGACCAGAACAGAGCAGACCAGAACAGAACAGAGCAGACCAGAACAGAGCAGACCAGAACAGAGCAGAGCAGCGCAGAACAGACCAGACCAGAACAGAACAGAACAGAGCAGACCAGAGCATACCAGAGCAGAGCAGAGCAGAACAGAACAGAACAGAACAGAACAGAACAGACCAGAGCAGAGCAGAGCAGAACAGAGCAGAACAGACCAGACCAGACCAGACCAGAGCAGAACAGAGCAGAGCAGAACAGAGCAGGACAGAGCAGAACAGAGCAGAACAGAGCAGAGCAGAGAACAGAACAGAACAGAACAGAGCAGAGCAGAGCAGAGCAGAACAGAGCAGAGCAGAGCAGAACAGAGCAGAGCAGAGCAGAACAGAACAGAACAGAACAGAACACAGCAGAGCAGAGCAGAACAGAGCAGAGCAGAGCAGAACAGAGCAGGACAGACCAGAGCAGACCAGAGCAGAGCAGAGCAGAGCAGAACAGACCAGAGCAGAACAGAACAGAACAAAGGTGCAATGAGGCAGGCTATAAGGCTATAGGACTTTGTTTTAGGATGCTGAGGAGAAGCTTTTGTGCATCTTTCTTTCCTTCTTGTTTGTCTTCGTTTTAAAGCAATACACAACTTCTCTGACAGAAACAGAATATGTGGCATCAATATTATTCAGACACATGTATTCTGCTGACAACATTTACTCCACATTGTCAATAGAAACACTTTGGTCATAAAGTCAGTCTTGTGAGTTTGTCATGACTGACTTGAGGGTTGAGTTGTGAGTTTGTCATGACTGACTTGAGGGTTGACAATGCCCACTAACACGGGATACACAGCTGTGTGGATTGCTCTCTATCCAATCCGAGAACACAGACACCTACTACCACAGAACACAGACACCTACTACCACAGAACACAGACACCTACTACCACAGAACACAGACACCTACCACCACAGAACACAGACACCTACCACCACAGAACACAGACACCTACTACCACAGAACACAGACACCTACTACCACAGAACACAGACACCTACCACCACAGAACACAGACACCTACCACCACAGAACACAGACACCTACCACCACAGAACACACAGACACCTACCACCACAGAACACAGACACCTCTACCACAGAACACAGACACCTACTACCACAGAACACAGACACCTACCACCACAGAACACAGACACCTACTACCACAGAACACAGACACCTACTACCACAGAACACAGACACCTACCACCACAGAACACAGACACCTACTACCACAGACACCTACTACCACAGAACACAGACACCTACTACCACAGAACACAGACACCTACCACCACAGAACACAGACACCTACCACCACAGAACACAGACACCTACCACCACAGAACACAGACACCTACCACCACAGAACACAGACACCTACCACAGAACACAGACACCTACTACCACAGAACACAGACACCTACCACCACAGAATACAGACACCTACTACCACAGAACACAGACACCTACTACCACAGAACACAGACACCTACTACCACAGAACACAGACACCTACTACCACAGAACACAGACACCTACTACCACAGAACACAGATACCTACTACCACAGAACACAGACTTCTACCACCACAGAACACAGACACCTACCACCACAGAACACAGACACCTACTACCACAGAACACAGACACCTACCACCACAGAACACAGATACCTACTACCACAGAACACAGACACCTACTACCACAGAACACAGACACCTACTACCACAGAACACAGACACCTACCACCACAGAACACAGACACCTACCACAGAACACAGACACCTACTACCACAGAACACAGATACCTACTACCACAGAACACAGACACCTACCACCACAGAACACAGACACCTACTACCACAGAACACAGACACCTACTACCACAGAACACAGACACCTACTACCACAGAACACAGACACCTACTACCACAGAACACAGACACCTACCACCACAGAACACAGACACCTACCACCACAGAACACAGACACCTACCTCAGAACACAGACACCTACTACCACAGAACACAGACACCTACCACCACAGAACACAGACACCTACCTCAGAACACAGACAGTGAGACAGACCTGCCCAGCAGCGCAGCGGATCTGACTGTGTTTTGACTTGAGAACAATGTACATATTACCAAAGCTTACTTTGGATATTTACAATATTAAGATAATAAGAATCAAAATTGTCAACAGGACAACAGTAACAACAATAACCAAGGGTCAAAATAGCCATACATTCAACAATAACAAGAAGTATACAGTAGAGGACATGTGTAGGTTGACTGGTCTGTCAGACACTGTCCCTCATCTTATGGCAGGCAGCGATGTAGTGCGCTGCCACCCCACAGCTCTCTGTGTCCTCCCCAACAGGACGGGTAGTCTACTCTCATCAGAGGGGTCTTTAAAGCCTTGAATAAGGGTTTCACATTTGGGGAAATGTCACTCTCTAATTGTTTTATATTTTTTCAATTTTGTCAGGAAATGCAACTCTCAGGTTCTGCTGTTGTGTAGTGGTTGCACAGCCTTTCCTCTACAGGGAGCCATGTTTTACTGTGTCTACCCTTCTCAATGTCAAGGCTGTGCTCACTGAGCCTGTACTTTGTCAAGGTTTTTCTAAGGTTGTTATTAGTAACCATGGTCAAATAGTTAGCTACAGTGTACTATCGATTTAGGGCCAGATAGCACTGCATTTTGCATTGTGTTTGTGCTTCTGTTTCCTAACAAGCAAATGTAGTTTTGTTTTGACTGTGTTGTAATTTCTGGTTTATCCTGATTGATTGATGTTTTGGTCCTGAGGCTTCAGTGTGTTAGTAGAACAGGTTTGTGAACTCAGCCCCAGGACCAGCTGGATGAGGGGAATGAGGCTTCAGTGTGTTAGTAGAACAGGTTTGTGAACTCAGCCCCAGGACCAGCTGGATGAGGAAAATGAGGCTTCAGTGTGTTAGGAGAACAGGTTTGTGAACTCAGCCCCAGGACCAGCTGGATGAGGGGAATGAGGCTTCAGTGTGTTAGGAGAACAGGTTTAGAACTCAGCCCCAGGACCAGCTGGATGAGGGGAATGAGGCTTCAGTGTGTTAGTAGAACAGGTTTGTGAACTCAGCCCCAGGACCAGCTGGATGAGGGGAATGAGGCTTCAGTGTGTTAGTAGAACAGGTTTGTGAACTCAGCCCCAGGACCAGCTGGATGAGGGGAATGAGGCTTCAGTGTGTTAGTAGAACAGGTTTGTGAACTCAACCCCAGGACCAGCTGGATGAGGGGAATGAGGCTTCAGTGTGTTAGTAGAACAGGTTTGTGAACTCAGCCCCAGGACTTCTTTGCTCAGCTCTTGGCTTTGCAGGGCTTGGTAATGATATGAGAGGGGGTCACTGTATTTTAGATGTTTCCAAAACTTAATGGCTCTTTCTTGGGTTTTTAAAATGAGTGTATATTGGCCTATTTCTGCCCTGCATGCATTATTTGTAGTTTTCCTCTGGACATGTAGGAGAATCTTACAGAACTCTGCATGCAGGGTTTCAATGGGGTGTTTGTCCCATTTGGTGAAATCTTGTTTTGCAAGTGGACCCCACACCATGAAGTGCAACTGGTTCAATGACACATTCAATTCGTTTTGGGCAAATTTTAATAGCTATTTCAATTTCAACTTGTTGTTTAATGGTTATTTGTATGCTCCCCCCCTCTCTCTGCTTTAAAGAATCCTGCTCCCAGAACCCCCTCTGCATGCAGTTTTAGGGGGTCCTGCTCCCATCCCCCTCTCTCTGAAATCTGTTTTGCAAGGTCCTGCTCACCATGTTTTAAAGTAAGGTCCTGGTCCCATGACACATCTCTCTCTCGTTTTAAAGTAAGGTCCTGCTCCCATCCCCCCTCTCAACTTCTCTGTTTTAAAGGTAAGGTCCTGCTCCCCTGTCCCCCCTCTCTCTCTCTCTCTGTTTTTAAAGTAAGGTCCTGCTCCCATCCTCCTTGTGTCTTGTCTGTGTTTGATGGAGAGGGTGACGATGGGTCCAGAGCCTCAGAGCCAGGGGATAACAGGCTTTAATAAAGCCAGGATCGATTGACAGACCTGGGAGGAGGGCTGTTCTCTTTTCTTTTCATTAAAACCTCCACCCCTTCCTGTTCTGTCAGTCTTCCACATTGTCAGCTCTCTCTTCAATTCCTCTACCAAATCATCTGTTCTCCTGCTATACAACAGCCCTTTCTCTCTTTTGGGCTGTTTTGTGTTCCTGTGCTGAATTGTGTTGTACTTAAAGAAAATGTGCACATACTGGTAACAGTGCATACACACGCACGCACGCACACACACACACACACACACACACACACACACACACACACACACACACACTCACACACACACACACACACACACACACACACACACACACACACACACACACACACACACACACACACACACACACACACACACACACACTATATTTTCCAACCACAAGCTATCCTTTCCAATCTCTCAGGCATTCAGGTACGTTAGTCTCCCACAATGATTGGGAAAAATTGTAATGACTGGTTTTAATTGAATTTTATAGAACTAAACATTATCCAGAGCAACTTCATTATCAAAATATAAACTCACTGAGTCATCCCAAATGGCACCCTAGTCCCTATATAGTACACAACTGTTGACCAGGGCCCATAGGGGGAATATGGTACCGTTTTTGGGTCAGAACCTCTCTGTCGTCCCTGACGACCTCTCTGTCCCCACAGAACCTTTCTCGTCCCTGACGGTCCCCACAGGCTCTACATCATGTTGAGACGTCTACCACAATGAAACAGAAACCAGAACATCATTTCTTCAAAGGCCTGTTCTGTCTCTACCAGTTAACGTCACTTGCCAGCAATATAGTCCTGTATTGAGGACAATGACCCTAGAATGGAGCCGGGAGGCTTCTAGCGGTGACGTTATGAAACTGTAGTGAAAATAAAGTCAAAGGTCTGGTCTCAATAAGTCCTATATTCCATCTGCCCTCATTCAGAAACAGAGTACCTACTCAAACAGAGTTGGGATCAATTTCACTTCAATTCAGTCAATTCAGGAAGTAAACTGAAATTCCAATTCTTGAATTTAATGGGTTTGAAATGGAATTGACCCCAACTGTGCCTTATTCTTCCAAGATGATATTGTATTGGTCCTGGCTCATAGCAAGCACTAGGCTACAGGTCAGTTAGCTGTATTGGTAACTAGGCTACAAGTCAGTTAGATGTATTGGTAACTGGGCTACAAGTCAGTTAGATGTATTGGTAACTGGGCTACAATTCAGTTAGATGTATCGGTAACTAGGCTACAAGTCAGTTAGATGTATCGGTAACTAGGCTTTAGCTGTATTGGTTAGTAGGCTACATGACAGTTAGCTGTATCGGTAACTAGGCTACACGTCAGTTAGCTGTATTGGTTACTAGGCTACAAGTCAGTTAGATGTATTGGTAACTGGGCTACAAGTCAGTTAGATGTATTGGTAACTGGCTACAATTCAATTAGCTGTAGATGTATGTCAGTTAGTAACTAGGCTACAAGTCAGTTAGATGTATCGGTAATGTCAGTTAGCTAGGCTACATGTCAGTTAGATGTATTGGTTAGTAGGCTACATGACAGTTAGCTGTATTGGTTATAGGCTACACGTTTAGCTGTATTGGTAACTAGGCTACACGACAGTTAGCTGTATTGGTTACTAGACTACACGTCAGTTAGCTGTATTGGTTACTAGGCTACACGTCAGTTAGCTGTATTGGTTACTAGGCTACATGACAGTTAGCTGTATTGGTTACTAGGCTACACGTCAGTTAGCTGTATTGGTTACTAGGATACATGTCAGTTAGCTGTATTGGTTACTAGGCTACATGTCAATTAGCTGTATTGGTTACTAGACTACTGTATTGGTTAGTAGGCTACAGTTAGCTGTATTTGTTACTAGGCTACACGTCAGTTAGCTGTATTGGTTACGAGGCTACATGTCAATTAGCTGTATTGGTTACTAGGATACATGTCAGTTAGCTGTATTGGTTACTAGGCTACACGTCAATTAGCTGCATTGGTTATGTCTTATAGCACTAGGCTACATGACAGTTAGCTGTATTGGTTACTAGGCTACACGTCAATTAGCTGTATTGGTTAGTAGGCTACATGACAGTTAGCTGTATTGGTTACTAGGCTACACGTCAGTTAGCTGTATTGGTTACTAGGCTACACGTCAGTTAGCTGTATTGGTTACTAGGATACACATCAGTTAGCTGTATTGTTTACTCGTTGTCAGTTAGCTGTATTGGTTACTAGGCTACACGTCAGTTAGCTGTATTGTTTACTCGGCTACATGTCAGTTAGCTGTATTGGTTACTAGGCTACACGTCAGTTAGCTGTATTGGTTACTAGGATACACGTCAGTTAGCTGTATTGTTTACTCGGCTACATGTCAGTTAGCTGTATTGTTTACTCGGCTACATGTCAGTTAGCTGTATTGGTTACTAGGCTACACGTCAGTTAGCTGTATTGTTTACTCGGCTACATGTCAGTTAGCTGTATTGGTTACTAGGCTACATGTCAGTTAGCTGTATTGGTTACTAGGCTACACGTCAGCTTAGCTACACGTATTGTGTATTGGTTACTAGGCTACATGTCAGTTAGCTGTATTGGTTACTAGGCTACACGTCAGTTAGCTGTATTGGTTACTAGGCTACATGACATTGTTAGCTGCATTCAGTTAGCTGTATTGGATACTACGCTACATCAGTTAGCTGTATTGGTTACTAGGCTACATGACAGTTAGCTGTATTGGTTACTGGGCTACACGTCAGTTAGCTGTATTGGTTACTAGGATACATGTCAGTTAGCTGTATTGGTTACTAGGCTACATGTCAATTAGCTGTATTGGTTACTAGACTACATGTCAGTTAGCTGTATTTGTTACTAGGCTACACGTCAGTTAGCTGTATTGGTTACGAGGATACATGTCAATTAGCTGTATTGGTTACTAGACTACATGTCAGTTAGCTGTATTGGTTACTAGGCTACACGTCAATTAGCTGCATTGGTTATGTCTTATAGCACTAGGCTACATGACAGTTAGCTGTATTGGTTACTAGGCTATTGTTTACTCACGTCAATTAGCTGTATTGGTTAGTAGGCTACATGACAGTTTAGCTGTATTGGTTACTAGGCTACACGTCAGTTAGCTGTATTGGTTACTAGACTACACGTCAGTTAGCTGTATTGGTTACTAGGATACACGTCAGTTAGCTGTATTGTTTACTCGGCTACATGTCAGTTAGCTGTATTGGTTACTAGGCTACACGTCAGTTAGCTGTATTGGTTACTAGGCTACATGTCAGTTAGCTGTATTGGTTACTGGGCTACACGTCAGTTAGCTGTATTGGTTACTAGGATACATGTCAGTTAGCTGTATTGGTTACTAGGCTACATGTCAGTTAGCTGTATTGGTTACTACTACACATCAGTTAGCTGTATTGGTTACTAGGATCAGTTAGCTGTATTGGTTACTAGGCTACATGTCAGTTAGCTGTATTGTTTACTCGGCTACATGTCAGTTAGCTGTATTGGTTACTAGGCTACATGTCAGTTAGCTGTATTGGTTACTAGGATACACGTCAGTTAGCTGTATTGGTTTACTACACGTCAGTTAGCATGTCAGGATAGCTTAGCTGTATTGGTTACTAGGCTACACGTCAGTTAGCTGTATTGGTTACTAGGATACATGACAGTTAGCTGTATTGGTTAGGCTAGGTTAGCTGTATTGTTTACTAGGATACATGTCAGTTAGCTGTATTGGTTACTAGGCTAGGATAGCTGTATTGTTTACAGTTAGCTGTATTGGTTAATAGGCTACATGTCAGTTAGCTGTATTGGTTACTAGGATACACGTTAGCTGTATTGTTTACAGTTTAGCTGTATTGGTTACTAGGCTACACGTCAGTTAGCTGTATTGGTTACTAGGCTACACGTCAGTTAGCTGTATTGGTTACTAGGATACACGTCAGTTAGCTGTATTGGTTACTAGGCTACACGTCAGTTAGCTGTATTGGTTACTAGGCTACACGTCAGTTAGCTGCATTGGTTATGTCTTATAGCACTAGGCTACATGACAGTTAGCTTCTATAATATCACATGAGTATAACATGAACATGAGTACAGGACAGATCTAGACTGGTGGACAGACACTGGTGGAGTACAGGACAGATCTAGACTGGTGGACAGACACTAGCGGAATATAGGACAGATCTAGACTGGTGGACAGACACTAGTGGATGTCTCTCTAGTTCTTGGAGGAGAGGAGAGGATGGTGACAGTGACTCAGGTTTGGGCAGCCCTAGTGGGGCTAAGCAGTCCCCTGGTGTCCCCTGCAGAATTAAAGAGGCTGTGTGTCTCTGAGGGACAGTGACAGGAAATCTCACTCAGATCACAGACAGAACACTGATTACATCTGATATGCATCTCCACCCTCTCCTCTCCTCTCCTCTCTCCTCTCCTCTCCTCTCCTCTCCTCTCCCCTCTCCTCTCCTCTCCTCTCCTTCCTCTCTGCCTCCTGCTCCTCCCTCTCTCCTCCCTCTCCTCTCCTCTCCTCATCTCTTTCCTCTCCTCCTCCTTCCTCCTCCTCTCTCTGCTTCCTCCCCTCTCGCTCCTCCGCTCTTCCTTCTCCTTTCCTCCTCTCCTTCTTCCTTCTGCTCTCCTCTCCTTCTCCTGCTCCTCCGCTCCTCTCTCTCTCCTCCTCTCCTCTCATACACAGTGTCATTGTTTTGTCTAGACTATACGTGGAGGCACTTCTCTTGCCATCAGTTCTGAAACAGGGACCTTTCTCTACGCCTGGCTTGTCATTGTCCAAGAGCATCAGAGGAAAAAGACAGAGTTAAAGGAAGGAATGATCATCCCAAATACAGCAACAGGACTCCAGGGAACAGTAACCTCTAGATGAAGGGGCCCGGAAGAGGGGGGAGGGTACCACACAGATATAACTGCCACTGCCCTAGGTTTCAAACATGGTGAGTTGGGCATAGGAACACTGGGATGGGGAGAGAAAGCTTGGAGACGGCTTGGTATGGCTGCATCACCACTTGGTATGGCTGCATCACCACTTGGTATGGCTGCATCACCACTTGGTATGGCTGCATTACCACTTGGTATGGCTGCATCACCACTTGGTATGGCTGCATTATGGCTGCATTACCACTTGGTATGGCTGCATCACCACTTGGTATGGCTGCATCACCACTTGGTATGGCTGCATTACCACCTGCATTACCACTTGGTATGGCTGCATTACCACTTGGTATGGCTGCATCACCACTTGGTATGGCTGCATCACCACTTGGTATGGCTGCATTACCACTTGGTATGGCTGCATATGGCTGCACCACTTGGTATGGCTGCATCACCACTTGGTATGGCTGCATCACCACTTGGTATGGCTGCATTACCACTTGGTATGGCTGCATTACCACTTGGTATGGCTGCATCACCACCTGCATTACCACTTGGTATGGCTGCATTACCACTTGGTATGGCTGCATTACCACTTGGTATGGCTGCATTGCCACTTGGTATGGCTGCATTACCACTTGGTATGGCTGCATCACAGCTTGGTATGGCTGCATCACCACTTGGTATGGCTGCATTACCACTTGGTATGGCTGCATTGTCACTTGGTATGGCCGCATCTCAGCTCGGTATGGCTGCATCACCACTTGGTATGGCTGCATAACCACTTGGTATGGCTGCATTACCACTTGGTATGGCTGCATCACCACTTGGTATGGCTGCATTACCACTTGGTATGGCTGCATTACCACTTGGTATGGCTGCATTACCACTTGGTATGGCTGCATTGCCACTTGGTATGGCTGCATTACCACTTGGTATGGCTGCATCACAGCTTGGTATAGCTGCATCACCACTTGGTATGGCTGCATTACCACTTGGTATGGCTGCATTGCCACTTGGTATGGCCGCATCTCAGCTCGGTATGGCTGCATCACCACTTGGTATGGCTGCATAACCACTTGGTATGGCTGCATTACCACTTGGTATGGCTGCATCACCACTTGGTATGGCTGCATTACCACTTGGTATGGCTGCATTACCACTTGGTATGGTTGCATTACCACTTGGTATGGCTGCATCACCACTTGGTATGGCTGAATTACCACTTGGTATGGCTGCATCACCACTTGGTATGGCTGCATTACCACTTGGTATGGCTGCATTACCACTTGGTATGGCTGCATCACCACTTGGTATGGCTGCATCACCACTTGGTATGGCTGCATTACCACTTGGTATGGCTGCATTACCACTTGGTATGGCTGCATCACCACTTGGTATGGCTGCATCACCACTTGGTATGGCTGCATCACCACTTGGTATGGCTGCATTACCACTTGGTATGGCTGCATTACCACTTGGTATGGCTGCATCACCACTTGGTATGGCTGCATTACCACTTGGTATGGCTGCATTACCACTTGGTATGGCTGCATTACCACTTGGTATGGCTGCATTGCCACTTGGTATGGCTGCATTACCACTTGGTATGGCTGCATCACAGCTTGGTATGGCTGCATCACCACTTGGTATGGCTGCATTACCACTTGGTATGGCTGCATTGCCACTTGGTATGGCCGCATCTCAGCTCGGTATGGCTGCATCACCACTTGGTATGGCTGCATAACCACTTGGTATGGCTGCATTACCACTTGGTATGGCTGCATTACCACTTGGTATGGCTGCATCACCACTTGGTATGGCTGCATTACCACTTGGTATGGCTGCATTACCACTTGGTATGGCTGCATCACAGCTTGGTATGGCTGCATCACCACTTGGTATGGCTGCATTACCACTTGGTATGGCTGCATTGCCACTTGGTATGGCTGCATCACAGCTTGGTATGGCTGCATCACAGCTTGGTATGGCTGCATCACAACTTGGTATGGCTGCATCACAGCTTGGTATGGCTGCATTACCACCCGGTATGGCAACTTCTTGGCATCCGACCACAAGGCGCTACAGAGGGTAGTGCGTACGGCCCAGTACATCACTGGGGCCGATCTCCCTGACATCCAGGACCTCTATACCAGGCGGTGTCAGAGGAAGGCCCTAAAAATTGTCAAAGACTCCAGCCCCTAAGTCATAGCTCTTCTCTCTGCTACCACAGGGGAAGTGGTACCGATGCACCAAGTCTGGAACCAACAGGACCCTGAACAACTTCTACCCCAATCCATAAGACTGCTAAATAGTTAGTTAAATAGTTAACCAATCCATAAGACTGCTAAATAGTTAGTTAAATAGTTAACCAATCCATAAGACTGCTAAATAGTTAGTTAAATAGTTAACCAATCCATAAGACTGCTAAATAGTTAGTTAAATAGTTAACCAATCCATAAGACTGCTAAATAGTTAGTTAAATAGTTAACCAATCCATAAGACTGCTAAATAGTTAGTTAAATAGTTAACCAATCCATAATACTGCTGAATAGTTAGTTAAACAGTTAACCAATCCATAAGACTGCTAAATAGTTAGTTAAATAGTTAACCAATCCAAAATACTGCTAAATAGTTAGTTAAATAGTTAACCAATCCATAATACTGCTGAATAGTTAGTTAAACAGTTAACCAATCCATAAAATTGCTAAATAGTTAGTTGAATAGTTAACCAATCCATAAAATTGCTAAATAGTTAGTTAAATAGTTAACCAATCCATAATACTGCTAAATAGTTAATTGAATAGTTAACCAATAGATACCAGGACTATCGGCATTGACCCTTTTTAGACTCATCACATTCACTGCTGTTACTGTTAATTATCTACCCTGTCTAGTCACTTTATTCCTAGTTATACGTACATATCTACCTCAATTATCTCGTACCTCTGCACATTGACTCAGTACTCGTACCCTGTGTATAAAGCCATGTTATTATTGACTCAGTACTCGTACCCTGTGTATAAAGCCATGTTATTATTGACTCAGTACTCGTACCCTGTGTATAAAGCCATGTTATTATTGACTCAGTACTGGTACCCTGTGTATATAGCCATGTTATTATTGACTCAGTACTGGTACCCTGTGTATAAAGCCATGTTATTATTGACTCAGTACTGGTACCCTGTGTATAAAGCCATGTTATTATTGACTCAGTACTCGTACCCTGTGTATAAAGCCATGTTATTATTGACTCAGTACTGGTACCCCGTGTATAAAGCCATGTTATTATTGACTCAGTACTCGTACCCTGTGTATATAGCCATGTTATTATTGACTCAGTACTCGTACCCTGTGTATAAAGCCATGTTATTATTGACTCAGTACTGGTACCCTGTGTATAAAGCCATGTTATTATTGACTCAGTACTGGTACCCCGTGTATAAAGCCATGTTATTATTGACTCAGTACTCGTACCCTGTGTATAAAGCCATGTTATTATTGACTCAGTACTCGTACCCTGTGTATAAAGCCATGTTATTATTGACTCAGTACTGTACCCTGTGTATATAGCCATGTTATTATTGACTCAGTACTCGTACCCTGTGTATAAAGCCATGTTATTATTGCCTCAGTACTCGTACCCTGTGTATAAAGCCATGTTATTATTGACTCAGTACTGTACCCTGTGTATATAGCCATGTTATTATTGACTCAGTACTCGTACCCTGTGTATATAGCCATGTTATTATTGACTCAGTACTCGTACCCTGTGTATATAGCCATGTTATTATTGACTCAGTACTCGTACCCTGTGTATATAGCCATGTTATTATTGACTCAGTACTCGTACCCTGTGTATAAAGCCATGATATTATTGACTCAGTACTCGTACCCTGTGTAAATAGCAAAGTTATTGTTACTCATTGTGTATTTATTATTACTTTTATTATTACTTGTTTTACTTTTCTATTATTTCTCTATTTTCTTGTTCTCTGTATTGCTGGGAAGGACTGTAGTAATTAAGCATTTCACTGTTGGTCTACACCTGCTGTCTACTAATAAACATGTGACAAATAAAATTTTATTAGATTACTGTTTCAGTCTCTATCTGGGCTGGGTATGAAGTTACTGTTTCAGTCTCTAACTGGGCTGGATATGAAGTTCCTGTTTCAGTCTCTAACTGGGCTGGGTATGAAGTTACTGTTTCTGTCTCTAACTGGGCTGGGTATGAAGTTACTGTTTCAGTCTCTAACTGGGCTGGGTATGAAGTTACTGTTTCATTCTCTATCTGGGCTGGGTATGAAGTTACTGTTTCAGTCTCTAACTGGGCTGGGTATGAAGTTACTGTTTCAGTCTCTAACTGGGCTGGGTATGAAGTTACTGTTTCAGTCTCTAACTGGCCTGGGTATGAAGTTACTGTTTCAGTCTCTAACTGGGCTGGGTATGAAGTTACCTGTTTCAGTCTCTAACTGGGCTGGGTATGAAGTTACTGTTTCAGTCTCTAACTGGCCTGGGTTGAAGTTACTGTTTCAGTCTCTAACTGGGCTGGGTATGAAGTTACTGTTTCAGTCTCTAACTGGGCTGGGTATGAAGTTACTGTTTCAGTCTCTAACTGGGCTGGGTATGAAGTTACTGTTTCAGTCTCTAACTGGGCTGGGTATGAAGTTACTGTTTCAGTCTCTAACTGGGCTGGGTATGAAGTTACTGTTTCAGTCTCTAACTGGGCTGGGTATGAAGTTACTGTTTCAGTCTCTAACTGGGCTGGGTATGAAGTTACTGTTTCAGTCTCTAACTGGGCTGGGTATGAAGTTACTGTTTCTGTCTCTAACTGGGCTGGGTATGAAGTTACTGTTTCAGTCTCTAACTGGGCTGGGTATGAAGTTATTGTTTCAGTCTAACTGGGCTGGGTATGAAGTTACTGTTTCAGTCTCTAACTGGGCTGGGTATGAAGTTACTGTTTCAGTCTCTAACTGGGCTGGGTATGAAGTTACTGTTTCAGTCTCTAACTGGGCTGGGTATGAAGTTACTGTTTCAGTCTCTAACTGGGCTGGGTATGAAGTTACTGTTTCAGTCTCTAACTGGGCTGGATATAAACAGAGGGGTGTGTTGGTCTCTGACAGGGCTGTGTAACTGGGGTGGTTAGTCTCTAGGAGGGGTATTTACTGTAGGGTAACAGAGAGGTGTGTTTGGTCTCTGACAGGGCTGTGTAACTGGGGTGGTTAGAGGAGGGGGGTATTGTAGGGTAACAGAGAGGTGTGTTGGTCTCTGACAGGGCTGTGTAACTGGGGTGGTTAGAGGAGGGGTATTGTAGGGTAACAGAGAGGTGTGTTGGTCTCTGACAGGGCTGTGTATCTGGACCACACTAATCTGGTTGATCCCCTCCATGTGACAGTCAGCTGTTTCTACTGTCACATCCACACAGAATGTAGTATTTGTCCTACTATACACCACAGCAATGTCTGTCCCCACTGATGCAGCGCTCTCCTTTCTCTCTTCCATTCCTAACCCCCTCTCTCCCCCTCTCATTTCTCTCTCTTCCATTCCTAACCCCCTCTCTCCCCTCTCATTTCTCTCTCTTCCATTCCTAACCCCCTCTCTCCCCCTTTCATTTCTCTCTCTTCCATTCCTAACCCCCTCTCCCCCCTCTCTCTTTCTCTCTCTTCCATTCCTAACCCCCTCTCTCCCTCTCTCTCCCCTCTCTCCTACCCCCTCTCTCCCCCCTCTCATTTCTCTCTCTTCCATTCCTAACCCCCTCTCTCCCCCTCTCATTTCTCTCTCTTCCATTCCTAACCCCCTCTCTCCCCCCTCTCCACCTTCTCTCTCTCTTCCATTCCTAACCCCTCTCTCCCCCTCTCATTTCTCTCTCTTCCATTCCTAACCCCCTCTCTCCCCCTCTCTTTCTCTCTCTCTCCTCTCTCTCTCTCTCTCTCTCTCTCTCTCTCTCTCTCTCTCTCTCTCTCTCTCTCCATCCTCTCTCTCTCTCTCTCTCTCTCTCTCTCTCTCTCTCTCTCTCTCTCTCTCTCTCTCTCTCTCTCTCTCTCTCTCGTTGATACAGACAGTGCAGAAGAGATAGACAGAGATGGTCAGAGTACAATAGAAAGTGCTGAGAGGAGCTGGTGTTTGAACATAGAGCCCTGGTTTAAAGAGCTGATTGTGATATATTTCTGATGTAGTGAATGGAGGTTGCAGACCATGGCTGTGTGCTGTATGGCCTATTAACAGTGGTGTACTGCAGACTTCACTTCATGCTGAGGTGGGAATGAACAGCATTCACAATCTACACCTATCTAGCCTAGACGCTCTTTACAAACAACTATATTTTGAAAAAGCCAAGCAGTTTGGAGTGTGTATGGTGTGAGTGTGGGCTTTTTGGTGGGATAGTTTTTTGGGTTGTTGTTATTGAGTGTGTGTGTGTGTGTGTGTGTGTGTGTGTGTGTGTGTGTGTGTGTGTGTGTGTGTGTGTGTGTGTGTGTGTGTGTGTGTGTGTGTGTGTGTGTGTGTGTGTGTGTGTGTGTGTGTGTGTGTGTGTGTGTGTGTGCGTTGTGTATTTCAGAGAGCAAGAGGTTGTTCTTGTGTGTACATGTACATACTACTGTGTCTCTACTCTCTGACCTGTGTGTCTCTACTCTCTGACCTGTGTGTCTCTCTACTCTCTGACCTGTGTGTCTCTACTCTCTGACCTGTGTGTCTCTACTCTCTGACCTGTGTGTCTCTCTACTCTCTGACCTGTGTGTCTCTACTCTCTGACCTGTGTGTCTCTCTACTCTCTGACCTGTGTGTCTCTGACCTGTGTCTCTACCTGTGTGTCTCTGACCTGTGTGTCTCTCTACTCTCTGACCTGTGTGTCTCTCTACCTGTGTGTCTCTCTACTCTCTGACCTGTGTGTCTCTACTCTCTGACCTGTGTGTCTCTCTACTCTCTGACCTGTGTGTCTCTCTACTCTCTGACCTGTGTCTCTACTCTCTGACCTGTGTGTCTCTCTACTCTCTGACCTGTGTGTCTCTCTACTCTCTGCCCTGTGTGTCTCTACTCTCTGACCTGTGTGTCTCTCTACTCTCTGACCTGTGTGTCTCTACCCTCTGACCTGTGTGTCTCTACTCTCTGACCTGTGTGTCTCTACTCTCTGACCTGTGTGTCTCTACTCTCTGACCTGTGTGTCTCTACTCTCTGACCTGTGTCTCTCTACTCTCTGACCTGTGTGTCTCTCTACTCTCTGACCTGTGTCTCTACTCTCTGACCTGTGTGTCTCTATACTCTCTGACCTGTGTGTCTCTCTACTCTCTGACCTGTGTGTCTCTCTACTCTCTGACCTGTGTGTCTCTACTCTCTGACCTGTGTCTCTCTACTCTCTGACCTGTGTGTCTCTCTACTCTCTGACCTGTGTGTCTCTCTACTCTCTGACCTGTGTGTCTCTTCTCTAAAGGGAGAGAGGGAGAGAGAGAGGGAAGAGAGAGGGAGAGAGATGGAAAGAGAGATGGAGAGAGAGAGAAGAGAGAGACAGAGAGAGAGAGAGAGAGAGAGAGAGAGAGACAGAGAGAGAGAGAGAGAGAGAGAGAGAGAGAGAGAGAGAGAGAGAGAGAGAGAGAGAGAGAGAGAGAGAGAGAGAGAGAGAGAGAGAGAGAGAGAGAGACAACAACCGTGCTGTTGGATTCATGCTTCGTTGTATAAAACTGTGTGCTCTGGTTGTCTGTTGTTCATCCTAGTGGTGTAGCAGAGCAAGGAGAATATGTCTGCCTCCCAAATGCTACCCTAACTCCTGAATACTTCACTCCCTTAGGACTACAACCCATTGAGCTCTGGTCAACAGTAGTGAACTAAACTCAGCAAAAAAAGAAACGTCCCTTTTTCAGGACCCTGTCTTTCAAAAATAATTCATAAAAATCCAAATAACGTCACAGATCTTCATTGTAAAGAGTTTAAACACTGTTTCCCATGCTTGTTCAATGAATCATAAACAATTGATGAACATGCACCTGTGGAACGGTCGTTAAAACACTAACAGCTTACAGACGGTAGGCAATTAAGGTCACAGTTATGAAAACTTACGACACTAAAAAGGCCTTTCTACTGACTCTGAAAGACACCAAAAGAAAGATGCCCAGGGTCCCTGCTCATCTGCGTGAACGTGCCTTAGGCATGCTGCAAGGAGGCATGAGGACTGCAGATGTGGCCAGGGCAATAAATTGCAATGTCCATACTGTGAGACGCCGAAGACAGCGCTACAGGGAGACAGGAGGACAGCTGATCATCCTCGCAGTGGCAGACCACGTGTAACAACACCTGCACAGGATCGGTACATCCGAACATCATACCTGCGGGACAGATACAGGATGGCAACAACAACTGTCCGAGTTACATCAGGAATGTACAATCCCTCCATCAGTGCTCAGACTGTCTGCAATGTTTTAAAAAAATGTCACCTTTATTTAACCAGGTAGGCAAGTTGAGAACAAGTTCTCATTTACAATTGCGACCTGGCCAAGATAAAGCAAAGCAGTTCGACACACACAACAACACAGAGTTACACATGGAGTAAAACAAACATACAGTCAATAATACAGTAGAAACAAGTCTATATAAGATGGGAGCAAATGAGGTGAGATAAGGGAGGTTAAGGCAAAAAAGGCCATGGTGGCGAAGTAAATACATTATAGCAAGTCAAACACTGGAATGGTAGATTTGCAGTGGAAGAATGTGCAAAGTAGAAATAGAAATAATGAGGTGCCAATGAGCAAAATAAATAAATAAATTACAGTAGGGAAAGAGGTAGTTGTTTGGGCTAAATTATAGGTGGGCTATGTACAGGTGCAGTAATCTGTGAGCTGCTCTGACAGCTGGTGCTTAAAGCTAGTGAGGGAGATAAGTGTTTCCAGTTTCAGAGATTTTGTAGTTAGTTCCAGTCATTGGCAGCAGAGAACTGCAAGGAGAGGCGGCCAAAGAAAGAATTGGTTTTGGGGGTGACCAGAGAGATATACCTGCTGGAGCACGTGCTACAGGTGGGTGATGCTATGGTGACCAGCGAGCTGAGATAAGGGGGACTTTACCTAGCAGGGTCTTGTAGATGACATGGAGCCAGTGGGTATGAAGCGAGGGCCAGCCAACGAGAGCGTACAGGTCACAATGGTGGGTAGTATATGGGGCTTTGGTGACAAAACGGATGGGACTGTGATAGACTGCACACAATTTGTTGAGTAGGGTATATTGGAGGCTATTTTGTAAATGACATCGTCAAAGTCGAGGATTGGTAGGATGGTCAGTTTTACGAGGGTATGTTTGGCAGCATGAGTGAAGGATGCTTTGTTGCGAAATAGGAAGCCAATTCTAGATTTAACTTTGGATTGGAGATGTTTGATGTGGGTCTGGAAGGAGAGTTTACAGTCTAACCAGACACCTAGGTATTTGTAGTTGTCCACGTATTCTAAGTCAGAGCCGTCCAGAGTAGTGATGTTGGACAGGCGGGCAGGTGCAGGCAGCGATTAGTTGAAGAGCATGCATATAGTTTTACTTGTATTTAAGAGCAATTGGAGGCCACAGATGGAGAATTGTATGGCATTGAAGCTTGCCTGGAGGTTAGTTAACACAGTGTCCAAAGAAGGGCCAGAAGTATACAGAATGGTGTCATCTGCGTAGAGGTGGATCAGAGACTCACCAGCAGCAAGAGCAACATCATTGATGTATACAGAGAAGAGAGTCGGTCCAAGAATTGAACCCTGTGGCACCCCCATAGAGACTGCCAGAGGTCCGGACAGCAGACTCTCCGATTTAACACACTGAACTCTATCAGAGAAGTTGTTGGTGAATCAGGCGAGGCAATCATTTGAGAAACCAAGGCTGTCGAGTCTGCCGATGAGGATGTGGTGATTGACAGAGTCGAAAGCCTCGGCCAGATTTATGAATACGGCTGCACAGTAATATTTCTTATCGATGGCGGTTAAGATATCGTTTAGGACCTTGAGCGTGGCTGAGGTGCACCCATGACCAGCTCTGAAACCAGATTGCATAGCAGAGAGGGTATGGTGAGATTCGAAATGGTCGGTAATCTGTTTGTTGACTTGGCTTTCGAAGACCTTAGAAAGGCATGGTAGGATAGATATAGGTCTGTAGCAGTTTGGGTCAAGAGTGTCCCCCCCTTTGAAGAGGGGGATGACCGCAGCTGCTTTCCAATCTTTGGGAATCTCGGACGACACGAAGGAGAGGTTGAACAGGCTAGCAATAGGGGTGGCAACAATTTCGGCAGATAACTTTAGAAAGAACGGGTCCAGATTGTCTAGCCCGGCTGATTTGTAGGGGTCCAGATTTTGTAGCTCTTTCAGAACATCAGCTGACTGGATTTGGGAGAAGGAGAAATGGGGAAGGCTTGGGCGAGTTGCTGTGGGGGGTGCAGTGCTGTTGACCGGGGTAGGGGTAGCCAGGTGGAAAGCATGGCCAGCCGTAGAAAAATGCTTATTGAAATTCTCAATTGTAGTGGAAAATAATAATAGGCAATAGGCCGAGAGAGGCTGGGCAGAGGGCTTGTAGGCATCACTGGCAACAACATCACCTATGGGCACAAACCCACAGTCGCTGGACCAGACAGGACTGGCAAAAAGTGCTGTTCACTGACGAGTCTCTCTATATATATATATATCATCAGGGTCTCAGTACATCCATCTGCAGTACATAGACCCCCTCCACCTCAGCAGAATGGCTGGGTTGAAGTCTGGCTACAAAGGGCTTGGCCTGCACAAAAGACACACACGCTCACTACGACACACACAAACACGTGCAAACGCACATCCACACACCTACACCAGTGTCCCCAGTAGCACATGCTCCATGGCCAGACCCAAAAGAGGTATTTTGTTTTTCAGAGCTCCTGCTTCAGGGACCAATGAGAAAGTAGAGCGGGGAGCCAGATGTGATCAAGTTGCACATGGCAACTGTCAGATCCAATAGAATCTCACGCTGTCAACTCCTGTCCAATCAAACCTCACAGCTCCCGTCTGTCCCCCAGAGAGACAAGGAGTCCTTTAGAGGAACAAGGTGACCACTCCAGTCTATACTAAAGGTCGACCGATTAATCGGAATGGCCGATTAATTAGGGCTGATTTCAAGTTTTCATAACATTCGGTAATCTACATTTTTGGACACCTATTCAGGCCGATTACATTGCAATCCATGAGGAGACTGAGTGGCAGGCTGACCACCTGTTACCCGAGTGCAGCAAGTAGCCAAGGTAAGTTGCTAGCTAGCATCAAACTTATCTTATAAAAAACAATCTTAACATAATCACTAGTTACCTACACATGCTTGATGATATTACTAGTTTATCTAGCTTTTCCTGCGTTGCATATAATCAATTCGATGCCTGTTAATTTATCATCGAATCACAGCCTACTTCGCCAAACGGGTGATGATTTAACAAGCGCATTCGCGAAAAAAGCACTGTCGTTGCACCAACGTACCTAATCATAAACATCAATGCCTTTCTTAAAATCAATACATAAGTATATTATATATATTTTTAAACCTGCATATTTAGTTAATATTGCCTGCTAACATGAATTTCTTTTAACTAGGGAAATTGTCACGTCTCTTGCGTTCTGTGCAATCATAGTCAGGGTATATGCAGCAGTTTGGGCCGTAATTAATTAATTTGCCAGAATTTTACATAATTATGACATAACATTGAAGATTGTACAATGTAACAGTAATATTTAGACTTAGGGATACCGCCCGTTCAATGAAATACAGAACGGTTCCTTTATTTTAATGAAAGAATAAACATTTTGTTTTCGAAATGATAGATATTATAATTAAGTCTATGATTTGATAGAGCAGTCTGACTGAGCGGTGGTAGGCAGCAGCAGGCTCTTAAGCATTCATTCAAACAGCACTTTCCTGCGTTTGCCAGCAGCTCTTAGCAATGCTGAGATGCACAGCACTGTTTATGACTTCAAGCCTATCAACTCCCAAGATTAGGCTGGCAATACTGAAGTGCCTATAAGAACATCCAATAGTCAAAGGTATATGAAATACAAATGGTATAGAGAGAAATAGTCCTATAATTCCTATAATAACTACAACCTAAAACTTCTTACCTGGGAATATTGAAGATTCATGTTAAAAGGAACCACCAGCTTTCATATGTTCTCATGTTCTGAGCAAGGAACTGAAACGTTAGCTTTCTTACATGGCACATATTGCACTTTTACTTCTCCAACACTTTGTTTTTGCATTATTTAAACCAAATTGAACATGCTTCATTATTTACTTGAGACTAAATAGATTTTATTTATATATTATATTAAGTTAAAATAAAAGGGTTTATTCAGTATTGTTGTAATTTTCATTATTACAAATATGTATATATTTTTTAAAAATCGTCCGATTAATAGATATTGGCTTTTTTTGGTCCTCCGATAACTGGTATCGGCGTTGAAAAATCATAATCGGTCGACATCTAATCTGTCCTCTAACACAATGCACTCAACAGGCATCACTGACCCCAGAGAACACAGGCCAAGGTGACAAGGTGAGCCAAACTGAGCCAAGCTAAGGTGAGCCAAGCTAATGAGCGCCAAGCTGAGCGAAGCTAAGGTGAGCCAAGCTGAGCCAAGCTAAGGAGAGCCAAGCTGAGCCAAGCTGAGCCAAGCTAAGGTGAGCCAAGCTGAGCTAAGCTAAGGTGAGCCAAACTGAGCGAAGCTAAGGAGAGCCAAGCTGAGCCAAGCTAAAGTGAGCCAAGCTGAGCCAAGGTAAGGTGAACCAAACTGAGCCAAGCTAAGGTGAGCCAAGCTAAGGAGATCCAAGCTGAGCCAAACTAAGGAGAGCCAAGCTGAGCCAAGCTAAGGAGAGCAATAGGAGCTCTAGCCAATGAGCATCAGCCACTCACCAGTTGAGTGACAGCTAGCAATATGTACACAGAGCAGAGAGAGACAGCAATGACATGGTGCATGTATCTGCACATAAGCAAAAATAAATCGTTGCACATTTCTAAAATAAAAACTGAAATATCACATTTACATTAGTATTCAGACTCAGTATTTTGTTGAAGCACCTTCAGCAGCGATTACAACGTCGTGTTTTCTTGGGTATGATACTACCAGCTTGGCACAACTGTATTTGGGGAGTTTCTCTCATTCTTCTCTGCAGATCCTCGAAAGTTCTGACAGGTTGGATGGGGAGCGTCACTGCACAGCTATTTTCAGATCGGGTTCAAGTCTGGACTATAGCTGGGCCACTCAAGGATATTGAGAAACTTGTCCTGAAGCCACTCTGTGTTGTCTTGGCTGTGTGTTTAGGGTCGTTGTCCTGTTGGAGGGTGAACCTTCGCCCCCAGTCTGAGGTCCTGAGCGCTCTGGAACAGGTTTTCATCAAGGATCTCTTTGTACTTTGCTCTGTTCATCTTCCCCTCGATCCTGACTAGTTTCCCAGTCCCTGTCGCTGAAAAACATCCCCACAGCATGATGCTGCCACCACCATGTGTCACCGTAGGGATGGTGCCAGGTTTCCTCCAGACGTGATGCTTGGCATTCAGGCCAAAGAGTTCAATCTTGGTTTCATCAGACCGGAGAATCTTGATTCTCATGGTCTGAGAGTCCTTCTTTTGGAAAACTCCAAGGTTGCTGCCATGTGACTTTTACTGAGGAGTGCCTTCTGTCTGTCCACTTTACCATGAAGGCCTTATTGGTGGAGTGCTGCAGAGATGGTTGTCCTTTAGGAAAGTTCTCCCATCTCCATAGAGGAAGTCTGGAGCTCTGTCAGAGTGACCATCGGGTTCTTCGTCACCTCCCAAACCAAGGCCCTTCACTGGTTGCTCAGTTTGGCCGGGCGGCCAGCTCTAGGAAGAGTCTTGGTGGTTCCAAACTTCTTCCATTTAAGAGGCCACACATTTAAGAGGCCACTGTGTTCCATTTAAGAGGCCACTGTGTTCCATTTAAGAGGCCACACATTTAAGAGGCCACTGTGTTCCATTTAAGAGGCCACTGTGTTCCATTTAAGAGGCCACTGTGTTCCATTTAAGAGGCCACTGTGTTCCATTTAAGAGGCCACTGTGTTCCATTTAAGAGGCCACTGTTTCCATTTAAGAGGCGACTGTGCTCTTAGGGACCTTCAATGCTGAGGAAATGTTTAGGTTCCCTTCCCCAGATCTGTGCCTCAACACAATGCCGTCTCAGATTTCGACCTCATAGCTTGGTTTTCTGCTCTGACATGCACTGTCAACTGTGGGACCGTATATAGACAGGTGTGTGCCTTTCCTAATCATGTCCAATCAATTTGAATTTACCACATGTGAACTCCAATCAAGTTGTAGATATAGAGTACATAGAGTACACTGAGTACACTGTACATATAGAGTACACTGAGTACACTGTACATATAGAGTACACTGAGTACACTGTACATATAGAGTACACTGAGTACACTGTACATATAGAGTACACTGAGTACACTGTACATATAGAGTACACCGAGTACACTGTACATATAGAGTACACCGAGTACACTGTACATATAGAGTACACTGAGTACACTGTACATATAGAGTACACCGAGTACACTGTACATTGTACATATAGAGTACACCGAGTACACTGTACATATAGAGTACACCGAGTACACTGTACATATAGAGTACACTGAGTACACAGGACATATAGAGTGCACTGAGTACACTGTACATATAGAGTACACTGACTACACAAATATTAGCAAGGTGTTGCTAATACTCACTTATTCAGGACCCTCCTCCTTTGCCCTCAGAACAGCCTCAATGTGTTGGGCCACGGACTCTACAAGGTGTGGAAAGCGTTCCACAGGGATGCTGGCCCATGTTGACTCTACAAGGTGTTGAAAGCGTTCCACAGGGATGCTGGCCCATGTTGACTCTACAAGGTGTTGAAAGCGTTCCACAGGGATGCTGGCCCATGTTGACTCTACAAGGTGTTGAAAGCGTTCCACAGGGATGCTGGCCCATGTTGACTCTACAAGGTGTTGAAAGCGTTCCACAGGGATGCTGGCCCATGTTGACTCTACAAGGTGTTGAAAGGGTTCCACAGGGATGCTGGCCCATGTTGACTCTACAAGGTGTTGAAAGCGTTCCACAGGGATGCTGGCCCATGTTGACTCTACAAGGTGTCGAAAGCGTTCCACAGGGATGCTGGCCCATGTTGACTCTACAAGGTGTAGAAAGTGTTCCACAGGGATGCTGGCCCATGTTGACTCTACAAGGTGTAGAAAGTGTTCCACAGGGATGCTGGCCCATGTTGACTCTACAAGGTGTAGAAAGTGTTCCACAGGGATGCTGGCCCATGTTGACTCTACAAGGTGTGGAAAGTGTTCCACAGGGATGCTGGCCCATGTTGACTCCAATGCTTCCCACAGTTGTGTCCAGTTGGCTGGATGTCCTTTGGGTGGTGGACCATTCTTGATACACACTCGGGAAACTGTTGGGTGTGAAAAACCCAGAAGCGTTGCAGTTCTTGACACAAACCGGTGTGGCGGATACACACCACTACTCTTAGAAAAAAGGGTTCCAAAGAGGTCCTTCAGCTGTCCCCACAGGAGAACCCTTTTTGGTTCTAGGTAGAACCCTTAGTGGAAAGGGTTCTAGATAGCACCTCAGAATGGTCTACCATACCCCGTTCAAAGGCACTTCAATCTTTTGCCCTGTCACCCTCTGAATGGCACACATCCATGTCTCCAGTGTCTCAAGGATTGAAAGTCCTTCTTTAACGTGTCTCCTCCTCTTCATCTACACTGATTGAAGTGGTTTTAACAAGTGACATCAATAAGGGATCACAGTGTTCACCTGGATTCACCTGGTCACTCTATGCCATGGAAAGAGCAGGTGTTCTTAATGTTTTGTAGACTCAGTGTCCACTTACACCAAGTCCCAGGACCCCTGGCTTCAAAGCAACAGTCAATTCATTCACCACAACGGGGTAGTTACACTTGTCAAAACAGAATGAGAAAAGGGAGGAGGGGGCTGGGCTGGTGTGAGTCTAGTGCTAAACCTACCTCTCTTATATGAGAAGTGGAGAGAGACAGAGAGGGGGGGTTAGGGAGAGAGAGAGAGAGAGAGATACGGAGAGATATAGGTTTCAGAGGCAAAAGACAGAGAGAAAGACAGACAGAGACTAAGAGAGAGAAAGAGAGAGAGAGAGAGAGAGACAGAGAGAGAGAGACCAAGAGACAGAGAGACAGAGACAGAGACAGAGACAGAGACAGAGAGACAGAGAGAGACAGAGACAGAGACAGAGACAGAGACAGAGAGAGACAGAGACAGAGAGAGACAGAGACAGAGACAGAGAGAGAGAGAGACAGAGAGAGAGAGAGAGAGACAGAGAGAGAGAGAG
>NC_068425.1:34838090-34865590 GCF_023373465.1 Oncorhynchus keta | reverse complement strand
ATCTCCCCTTATCACTCTCCCCGCCCCCTCTCCTATCTCTATCTCTATCTCCTTATCCTTATCCTATCTCCTATCTCTCTTCCCCCTATCCCTCTCATATCTCTTTCCCCCTATCCCTCTCCCCTATCCTTCTCCCCCTATCCTATCTCTCTCCCCTATCCTATCTCTCTCCCCCTATCCCTCTCCTATCTCTCTCCCCTATCCCTCTCCTATCTCTCTCCCCCTATCCCTCTCCTATCTCTCTCCCTATCCCTCTCTCTATCTCTCCCCCCCTATCCCTCTCCTATCTCTCTCCCCCTTATCCCTCTCCTATCTCTCTCCCCCCTATCCCTCTCCTATCTCTCTCCCCTTATCCCTCTCTTATCTCTCTCCCCTTATCCCTCTCCTATCTCTCTCCCCTTATCCCTCTCCTATCTCTCTCCCTATCCTCTCCTATCTCTCTCCCTTATCCCTCTCCCATCTCCCCCCTATCCCTCTCCTATCTCTTTGCTCCCTCTCCTATCTCTCTCCCATTATCCCTCTCCTATCCCTCTCCTATCTCTCTCCCCTCCCTCTCCTATCTCTCTCCCCCGATCCCTCTCCTATCTCTCTCCCCTTATCACTCTCTCTCGCCCCCTCTCCTATCTCTATCTCTATCCCCTTATCCCTATCCTATCTCTCCCTCTCCCTCCCCCTATCCCTCTCCTATCTCTCCCCCTATCCCTCTCCTATCCTATCTCTCTCTCCCCTCTCCTCTCCTATCTCTCCCCCCTATCCCTCTCCTATCTCCTATCCTCTCCCTTCTCCTCTTATCCCTCTCCTATCTCTCTCCCCTTATCCTCTCCTATCTCTCTCCCCTATCCTTCTCCTATCTCTCCCCTCTCCTTCCCCCTATCCCTCTCATATCTCTTTCCCCCTATCCCTCTCCCCCTATCCTTCTCCCCTTCTCCCTCTCCTATCTCTCTCCCCTTATCCCTCTCCTCCTATCCCTATCCTCTCCTATCTCTCTCCCTCCTATCTCTCTGCTTGCCCTCTCCTATCTCTCTCCCCATCCCTCTCCTATCTCTTTGCTCCCTCTCCTATATCTCTCCCATTATCCCTCTCCTATCCCTCTCCTATCTCTCTCCCTCCCTCTCCTATCTCTCTCCCCCGATCCCTCTCCTATCTCTCTCCCCTTATCACTCTCCTCGCCCCCTCTCCTATCTCTATCTCTATCCCCTTATCCCTATCCTATCTCTCTCCCCCTATCCTCTCTCTCCTATCTCTCTCCCCTATCCCTCTCCTCTCCTATCTCTCTCCCCTTATCACTCTCCTCGCCCCCTCTCCTATCTCTATCCCCTTATCCCTCTCCTATCTCTCTCCCCCTATCCTTCTCCTATCTCTCCCCTCTCCTTCCCCCTATCCCTCTCATATCTCTTTCCCCCTATCCCTCTCCCCCTATCCTTCTCCTCTCTCTCCCCTCTCCTATCTCTCTCCTATCTCGCTCCTCCTATCCCTATCCTCTCCTATCTCTCTCCCCCTATCCCTCTCCTTGCCCCCTCTCCTATCTCTCTCCCCTTATCCCTCTCCTATCTCTCTCCCCTCCTCTCCCCTCCTATCCCTCTCCTCTTCTTTCCCATCCCTCTACCTCTCTCCTCTTCCTCTCTCCGTCTTCCTCTCCTCTTCTCTCCTACCTTGGCAGATTGATTACACTGTTTACCGACTGACTTAATATGGTGTTGTTGTTGAGAGAATTTAAGTCTCGCCTCCAGCATATATATTTATATCTCTCTCTCTCCTTCCCTCCTCCTCCTCCCTACTTCCCTCCTTCTCCTCCTCCCTAGTTCCCTCCTTCTCATCCTCCCTACTTCCCTCCTTCTCCTCCTACCTTCTCCTCCTCCCTACTTCCCTCCTTCTCCTCCTCCCTCCTCATCCTCCCTACTTTCTTCATTCTCCTCCTCCCTTCTCCTCCTTCCTTCTCCTCCTCCCTACTTCCCTCCTCCTTCCTCTCCTCCCTACTTCCCTCCTCCTTCTTCTCCTCCCTACTTCCCTCCTCCTTCTTCTCCTCCCTTCTTCCCTCCTTCTCCTCCCTCCTCCTCCTCCTACTTCCCTCCTCCTCCCTTCTTCCCTCCTTCTCCTTCCTTCTCCCCTCCTCCTCCTCCCTACTTCCCTCCTTCTCCCTTCTTCCCTCCTCCTCCTCCTCCCTTCTTCCCTCCTTCTCATCCCTACTTCCCTCCTCCCTTCTTCCCTCCTCCTCCCTACTTCCCACCTTCTCCTCCTCCCTTCTCCTCCTCCCTTCTTCCCTCCTCCTCCTCCCTTCTTCCCTCCTTCTCCTCCTCCCTTCTTCCCTCCTTCTTCTCCTCCCTCCTCCCTTCTCCTCCCCCCTTCTTCCCTCCTCCTCCTCCCTTCTTCCCTCCTTCTCCTCCTCCCTTCTTCCCTCCTTCTCCTCCCTACTTCCCTCCTTCTCCTCCTGCCTTCTCCTCCTCCCTACTTCCCTCCTCCTCCTCCCTTCTTCCCTCCTTCTCCTCCTCCCTTCTCCTCCTCCCTTCTTCCCTCCTCCTCCTCCCTACGTCCCTCCTCCCTTCTTCCCTCCCTTCTTCCCTCCTCATCCTCCCTAGTTTCCTCATTCTCCTCCTCCCTTCTCCTTCTCCTCCTCCCTTCTCCTCCTCCCTTCTCCTTCTTCCTTCTCCTCCTCCATTCTCCTCCTCCCTTCTCCTTCTTCCTTCTCCTCCTCCCTACTTCCCTCCTCCTTCTTCCTTCTCCTCCTCCCTTCTCCTTCTTCCTTCTCCTCCTCCCTACTTCCCTCCTCCTTCTTCTCCTCCCTACTTCCCTCCTTCCTTCTTCTCTCCTTCTCCCTACTTCCCTCCTCCTCTTCCTCTTCCTTCCTTCCCTCTCCTCCTCCCTCCCTTCTTCCTCCTTCCCTTCCCTCCTTCTCCTCCCTTCTCCTCCTCCCTTCTTCCCTCCTTCTCCTCCCTTCTCCTCCCTTCTTCCCTCCTTCTCCTCCTTCCTTCTCCTTGCGTTCTTTTATTGACAGTGAAGTATAGCACTGTGAAATTCTGAAACATGTCAGACTGTGATGTTAGCTTCACCCAATCAGTGTCCCAAATGGCACTCTATTCCCTACATAGTGCACTATTTTTGGGACCCATAGGGTAGTGCACTAGATAGGGAACAGGATGCCATTTGGAACAGGCCCACATCCAGCTCTACGATACGTTACCTCCATATGTGTGTGAATCTAAAGTCTGTCTCCTGGCTGGTAGTGTGAATAAACATGGTGACAGACAGACAGACAGACAGACAGACAGACAGACAGACAGACAGACAGACAGACAGACAGACAGACAGACAGACAGAACCCATGTACACACAGACTGAACCCATGTACACACAGACTGAACACATGTACACACAGACTGAACCCATGTGCACACAGACTGAACCCATGTACACACAGACTGAACCCATGTACACACAGACTGAACCCATGTACACACAGACTGAACCCATGTACTCACAGACTGAACCCATGTACACACAGACTGAACCCATGTACACACAGACTGAACCCATGTACACACAGACATTTCATTCGACCAGACATCTGGCAGGGAGACTGAACCCATGTACACACAGAACTGAACCCAGATGTCTGGAACTACAGATCTCTGAACTACAGATCTCTGGAACTATAGACTCTGGAACTACAGATCTCTGGAACTACAGATCTCTGAACTAGAGATGTCTGGAACAAAGATCTCTGAAACTACAGATCTCTGGAACTACAGATGTCTGGAACTACAGATCTCTGGAACTACAGATCTCTGGAACTACAAATCTCTGGAACTACAGATCTCTTGAACTACAGATGTCTGGAACTACATATATCTGGAACTACAGATCTCTGGAACTACAGATCTCTTGAACTATAGATGTCTGGAACTACAGAACTACGGAACTACAGATCTCTGGAACTACAGATCTCTGGAACTACAGATGTCTGGAACTACAGATGTCTGGAACTACAGATCTCTGGAACTACAGATGTCTGGAACTACAGATCTCTGGAACTACAGATCTCTGGAACTATAGATCTCTGGAACTACAGATCTCTGGAACTACAGATCTCTGGAACTACAGATGTCTGGAACTACAGATGTCTGGAACTACAGATGTCTGGAACTACAGATGTCTGGAACTACAGATCTCTGGAACTACAGATCTCTGGAACTATAGATCTCTGGAACTACAGATCTCTGGAACTACAGATCTCTGGAACTACAGATGTCTGGAACTAAAGATCTCTGGAACTACAGATCTCTGGAACTACAGATCTCTGGAACTACAGATCTCTGGAACTACAGATGTCTGGAACTACAGATCTCTGGAACTACAGATCTCTGGAACTACAGATGTCTGGAACTACAGATCTCTGGAACTACAGATGTCTGGAACTAAAGATCTCTGAAACTACAGATCTCTGGAACTACAGATGTCTGGAACTACAGATCTCTGGAACTACAGATCTCTGGAACTACAAATCTCTGGAACTACAGATCTCTTGAACTACAGATGTCTGGAACTACATATATCTGGAACTACAGATCTCTGGAACTACAGATCTCTTGAACTATAGATGTCTGGAACTACAGAACTACGGAACTACAGATCTCTGGAACTACAGATCTCTGGAACTACAGATGTCTGGAACTACAGATGTCTGGAACTACAGATCTCTGGAACTACAGATGTCTGGAACTACAGATGTCTGGAACTACAGATCTCTGGAACTACAGAGGTACGGAACTACAGAGGTACGGAACTACAGATCTCTTGAACTACAGATGTCTGGAACTACAGATATCTGGAACTACAGATCTCTGGAACTACAGATCTCTTGAACTACAGATGTCTGGAACTACAGAACTACGGAACTACAGATCTCTGGAACTACAGATCTCTGGAACTACAGATGTCTGGAACTACAGATGTCTGGAACTACAGATCTCTGGAACTACAGATGTCTGGAACTACAGATGTCTGGAACTACAGATCTCTGGAACTACAGAGGTACGGAACTACAGAGGTACGGAACTACAGATCTCTGGAACTACAGATCTCTGGAACTACAGTTGTCTGGAACTACAGATGTCTGGAACTACAGATGTCTGGAACTACAGAGGTACGGAACTACAGAGGTACAGAACTACAGATGTCTGGAACTACAGATGTCTGGAACTACAGAGGTACGGACCTACAGAGGTACGGAACTACAGAGGTACGGAACTACAGATGTCTGGAACTACAGATCTCTGGACCTACAGAGGTACGGAACTACAGAGGTACGGAACTACAGATGTCTGGAACTACAGAGGTACGGAACTACAGATGTCTGGAACTACAGATGTCTGGAACTACAGAACTACGGAACTACAGATGTCTGGAACTACAGCTCTTTGGAACTACAGTTCTGGAACTACAGATCTTTCCGAACCTCTGATTCTGTAACTCTGATGTTGGAACTACAGAGGTTCCATAGCTCCTTAGTTCCGTACCTCTGTAGTTCCGTACCTCTGTAGTTCCGTACCTCTGTAGTTCCGTACCTCTGTAGTTCCAGACATCTGTAGTTCCGTACCTCTGTAGTTCCGTACCTCTGTAGTTCCGTACCTCTGTAGTTCCGTACCTCTGTAATTCCAGAGATCTGTAGTTCCAGACATCTGTGAACTCACCTGTCTCCGTGCTGCTTGGGGCCCTGAATCTAACTAAGACCTGTGAGCCAGCAGTCAGAAGACAGGGATGTCACCGTGTGTGTTGGCATCTGTCACTTCCTCTACTGTGCTGTAAAACACATCTGGGAATGAGTGGCTAGAGCAGGGACTGTACCTGTGGGCATAGTCTACTGTCTGTGTGTGTGTGTGTGTGTGTGTGTGTGTGTGTGTGTGTGTGTGTGTGTGTGTGTGTGTGTGTGTGTGTGTGTGTGTGTGTGTGTGTGTGTGTGTGTGTGTGTGTGTGTGTGTGTGTGTGTGTGTGTGTGTGTGTGTGTGTGTGTGTGTGTGTGTGTGTGTGTGTGTGTGTGTGTGTGTGTGTAGTGGACGTTATGTGCTGTGTTTCTGGAGGGTAAAAGCCTCTTTGTTGTCTAGAGTTTATACATGATTATATTTTCTTTTGACTGTGGAATCCTTCATGCATTGATTGTCTGTGTGCGTGTGTGTGTGTGCGTGTGTGTGTGTGCGTATGTGTGTGCGTGTGCGTGCGTGTGCGTGTGCGTGTGTGTGTGTGCGTGTGTGTGTGTGTGCGTGTGTGTGTGTGTGCGTGTGTGTGTGTGCGTGTGTGTGTGCGTGTTTGTGTGCGTGTTTGTGTGTTGTGTGTGTGCGTGTGCGTGTGTGTGTGTGTGTGTGTGTGCATGCGTGTGTGTGTGTGCGTGTGCGTGTGTGTGTATTTCTCTGTAGTATTTCTGTCACTGGCTTCACAGATGTATGAATTATTATCCTGCTCTGGCATCAGACCGGGGAGGTTTAATCACACAAGGATTTAGCAGAGAGTTTTAAACAAATGTCTTTTTGTAAGCATGGCGGATTATCAGAAGATTTACAGATTGGGGAATGGGCTGACAGCTGTCAAGCCCCATACTAACGTACGGCGCTAAAATTATATCAGCCGTGAGCTGGCAGAATGTCAACGCCTCCTGCTATCTAGATTACAGCTCGGTACTACACAACATGAACACAAACAACTCGCAACACACACACACACACACACACACACAAATGAGAAGTGTCTAAATGAGAGGTGTAAATGAGAGGTGTCTAAATGAGAGGTATAAATGAGAGGTGTAAATGAGAGTTGTAAATGAGAGGTGTCTATATGAGAGGTGTAAATGAGAGGTATAAATGAGAGGTGTAAATGAGAGGTGTAAATGAGAGGTGTCTAAATGAGAGGTGTAAATTAGAGGGGTCTAAATGAGAGGTGTCTAAATGAGAGGTGTAAATAAGAGGTGTCTAAATGAGAGGTGTAAATGAGAGGTGTAAATGAGAGGTGTCTAAATGAGAGATGTCTAAATGAGAGGTGTAAATGAGAGGTGTAAATGAGAGGTGTAAATGAGAGGTGTCTAAATGAGAGGTGTAAATGAGAGGTGTAAATGAGAGGTGTCTAAATGAGAGGTGTCTAAATGAATGAGAGGTGTCTAAATAAATACCACGGTGAGAGGTGTCTAAATGAGAGGTGTCTAAATGAATATACTACAGTCTGCAGAGAGGTGTCTAAATGAATGTCTGCAGAGGTGTCTAAATGAATATACCACAGTCTGCAGAGAGGTGTCTAAATGATGAGAGAGGTGTCTATATGAGAGGTGTCTAAATGAATATACCACAGTGTCTGCAGAGAGTTGTCTAAATGAATATACCACAGTCTGCAGAGAGGTGTCTAAATGAATATACCACGGTCTGCAGAGAGGTGTCTAAATGAATATACCACGGTCTGCAGAGAGGTGTCTAAATGAATATACCACGGTCTGCAGAGAGGTGTCTAAATGAATATACCACGGTCTGCAGAGAGGTGTCTATATGAGAGGTGTCTATATGAGAGGTGTCTATATGAGAGGAGTCTAAATAAGAGTTGTCTAAATGAATATACCACAGTCTGCAGAGAGATGTCTAAATGAATATACCACAGTCTGCAGAGAGGTGTCTAAATGAATATACCACGGTCTGCAGAGAGATGTCTAAATGAATATACCACAGTCTGCAGAGAGGTGTCTAAATGAATATACCACGGTCTGCAGAGAGGTGTCTAAATGAATATACCACGGTCTGCAGAGAGGTGTCTAAATGAATATACCACAGTCTGCAGAGAGGTGTCTAAATGAATATACCACAGTCTGCAGAGAGGTGTCTAAATGAGAGGTATCTAAATGAGAAGTGTCTAAATGAGAGGTGTCTATGTGAGAGGTGTCTAAATAAGAGGTGTAAATGAGAGGTATAAATGAGAGGTGTAAATGAGAGGTGTAAATGAGAAGTGTCTAAATGAGAGGTGTCTAAATGAGAGGTGTCTATATGAGAGGTGTCAAAATGAGAGGTGTAAATGAGAGGTGTCTAAATGAGAGGTGTAAATGAGAGGTGTAAATGAGAGGTGTCTAAATGAGAGGGGTCTAAATGAGAGGTGTCTATATGAGAGGTGTCTATGTGAGAGGTGTCTAAATGAGAGGTGTCTAAATGAGAGGTGTAAATGAGAGGTGTAAATGAGAGGTGTCTAAATGAGAGGTGTCTATGTGAGAGGTGTCTATATGAGAGGTGTAAATGAGAGGTGTAAATGAGAGGTGTAAATCTGCAGAGGTGTCTAAATGAGAGGTGTAAATGAGATACCACGGTCTGCAGAGAGGTGTAAATGAGAATATGTCTAAATGAGAGGTGTCTAAATGAGAGGTGTCTAAATGAATATACCACGGTCTAAATGAGAGGTGTCTATAAATGAATATACCACGGTCTGCAGAGTGTAAATGAGAGGTGTAAATGAGAGGTGTAAATGAGAGGTGTCTAAATGAGAGGTGTCTAAATGAGAGGTGTCTATATGAGAGGTGTCTAAATGAGAGATGTCTATATGAGAGGTGTATAAATGAGAGGTGTCTATATGAGAGGTGTCTGTCTATATGAGAGGTGTCTATATGAGAGGTGTCTATATGAGAGGTGTCTAAATAAGAGGTGTCTAAATGAATATACCACAGTCTGCAGAGAGGTGTCTAAATGAATATACCACGGTCTGCAGAGAGGTGTCTAAATGAATATACCACGGTCTGCAGAGAGGTGTCTAAATGAATATACCACAGTCTGCAGAGAGGTGTCTAAATGAATATACCACGGTCTGCAGAGAGGTGTCTAAATGAATATACCACGGTCTGCAGAGAGGTGTCTAAATGAATATACCACGGTCTGCAGAGAGGTGTCTAAATGAATATACCACAGTCTGCAGAGAGGTGTCTAAATGAATATACCACGGTCTGCAGAGAGGTGTCTAAATGAATATACCACGGTCTGCAGAGAGGTGTCTAAATGAATATACCACAGTCTGCAGAGAGGTGTCTAAATGAATATACCACGGTCTGCAGAGAGGTGTCTAAATGAATATACCACGGTCTGCAGAGAGGTGTCTAAATGAATATACCACAGTCTGCAGATGAATATACCACGGTGTCTAAATGAATATACCACAGTCTGCAGAGAGGTGTCTAAATGAATATACCACAGTCTGCAGAGAGGTGTCTAAATGAATATACCACGGTCTGCAGAGAGGTGTCTAAATGAATATACCACGGTCTGCAGAGAGATGTCTAAATGAATATACCACAGTCTGCAGAGAGGTGTCTAAATGAATATACCACGGTCTGCAGAGAGGTGTCTAAATGAATATACCACGGTCTGCAGAGAGGTGTCTAAATGAATATACCACAACACTGTTCTATAGCTCCTCTCTCCTTCACAACACTGTCGTACCTCCTCTCTCCTTCACAACACTGTCCTACTGCTCCTCTCTCCTTCACAACACTGTCCTACTGCTACTCTCTCTTCAGAACACTGTCCTACTGCTACTCTCTCTTCCACAACACTGTCCTACTGCTCCTCTCTCAGAGATTCACAACACTGTCCTAGAGAGGTGCTCCTCTCTCCTTCACAACACTGTCCTACTGCTACTCTCTCTTCCACAACACTGTCCTACTGCTCCTCTCTCCTTCACAACACTGTCCTACTGCTACTCTCTCCATCACAACACTGTCCTACTGCTCCTCTCTCCTTCACAACACTGTCCTACTGCTCCTCTCTCCTTCACAACACTGTCGTACCTCCTCTCTCCTTCACAACACTGTCCTACTGCTCCTCTCTCCTTCACAACACTGTCCTACTGCTACTCTCTCTTCCACAACACTGTCCTACTGCTCCTCTCTCCTTCACAACACTGTCCTACTGCTCTCTCTCCATCACAACACTGTCCTACTGCTACTCTCTCTTCTCCTTCACAACACTGTCCTACTGCTCCTCTCTCCTTCACAACACTGTCCTACTGCTCCTCTCTCCTTCACAACACTGTCCTACTGCTCCTCTCTCCTTCACAACACTGTCCTACTGCTGCTCTCTCTCCTTCAGAACACTGTCCTACTGCTACTCTCTCCATCACAACACTGTCCTACTGCTCCTCTCTCCTTCACAACACTGTCCTACTGCTCCTCTCTCCTTCACAACACTGTTCTATAGCTCCTCTCTCCTTCACAACACTGTTCTATAGCTACTCTCTCCTTCACAACACTGTCCTACTGCTCCTCTCTCCTTCACAACACTGTCCTACTGCTCCTCTCTCCTTCACAACACTGTCCTACTGCTACTCTCTCCTTCACAACACTGTCCTACTGCTCCTCTCTCCTTCACAACACTGTCCTACTGCTCCTCTCTCCTTCACAACACTGTCCTACTGCTACTCTCTCCTTCACAACACTGTCCTACTGCTCCTCTCTCCTTCACAACACTGTTGTAGAGCTTCCCTCTGGGAACAACCCAGTACACCTCTCCTTTCCTAAGGGACCTCTGTACCTTTGTGTTTCTCTCATTTCTAGAAACTTCTGAGCCTGCCTCGCCTTGCCTCAATCCCCCCTCGCTCCGCTCTGCTCCCCCAGGAAGAGACGATCACAGACAGGGAGAAGAGAGGATCTGACTGACTGATTGACTGACATAGATAAACACACTACGTCAAACACAAAAACACAAACACACACCAAACACAGCCAGTCACACACGTGCACTCAGAATTAGTCACACACATGAACGTGCACACACACACACACACATAGACAGTCTCTCTCTCTCACACACACACACATACACACCTACACATTCACACACAGTCTGTGCCACTCATTAGTGAGGCATGTCCAGAACCAACAGCCCCCCATGTGGAGATGCCTGCTGCTTCAGAGACACCAGGAGGAGGAGGAGGAGTCCACAGTCCTCTAGCCTCTCAGTCCCTGTCTCAATCAACACCTCCTCCTCCTCCTCTTCTTCCTCCTCGTCCTCCTCTTCGTCCTTCTCATCTTCATCATCATCATCTTTGTCATCCTCTTCTTCTTCCCCCTAATTGTCTTCGTCTGTCTCATCTTCATCATCATCATCTTTGTCATCCTCTTCTTCTTCCTCCTCCTCCTCCTCCTCCTCTTGGTCCTTCTCATCTTCATCATCATCATCTTTGTCATCCTCTTCTTCTTCCCCCTCCTACTCCTCCTCTTCCTCTTCTTAATCATTATCATCCTCCTTTCATCCCCATCTTTATCCTGGGTTCTGGCTACCTGCTTATAGGTTCTATTGTGGAGCTGGGCTTTGGGTAGATGGTTATAGGTTCTATTGTGGAGCTGGGCTCTGGTTAGATGGTTATAGGTTCTATTGTGGAGCTGGGCTCTGGTTAGATGGTTATAGGTTCTATTGTGGAGCTGGGCTCTGGTTAGATGGTTATAGGTTCTATTGTGGAGCTGGGCTCTGGTTAGATGGTTATAGGTTCTATTGTGAGCTGGGCTCTGGTTAGATTGATATAGGTTCTATAGTGTTGGTTAGATGGTTATAGGTTCTATAGTGGAGCTGGGCTCTGGTTAGATGGTTATAGGTTCTATTGTGGAGCTGGGCTCTGGTTAGATGGTTATAGGTTCTATTGTGGAGCTGGGCTCTGGTGGTTAGATGGTTATAGGTTCTATAGTGGAGCTGGGCTCTGGTTAGATGGTTATAGGTTCTATTGTGGAGCTGGGCTCTGGTTAGATGGTTATAGGTTCTATAGTGGAGCTGGGCTCTGGTTAGATGGTTATAGGTTCTATAGTGGAGCTGGGCTCTGGTTAGATGGTTATAGGTTCTATAGTGGAGCTGGGCTCTGGTTAGATGGTTATAGGTTCTATAGTGGAGCTGGGCTCTGGTTAGATGGTTATAGGTTCTATAGTGGAGCTGGGCTCTGGTTAGATGGTTATAGGTTCTATGGAGCTGGTTCTGTGGAGCTGGGCTGGGCTCTGGTTAGATGGTTATAGGTTCTATAGTGGAGCTGGGCTCTGGTTAGATGGTTATAGGTTCTATTGTGGAGCTGGGCTCTGGTTAGATGGTTATAGGTTCTATTGTGGAGCTGGGCTCTGGTTAGATGGTTATAGGTTCTATAGTGGAGCTGGGCTCTGGTTAGATGGTTATAGGTTCTATTGTGGAGCTGGGCTCTGGCTGGGCTCTGGCTAGATGGTTATAGGTTCTGATTGTGGAGCTGGGCTCTGGTTAGATGGTTATAGGTTCTATTGTGGAGCTGGGCTCTGGTTAGATGGTTATAGGTTTGATTGTGGAGCTGGGCTCTGGTTAGATGGTTATAGGTTATATGGAGCTGGGCTTATATAGGTTCTATAGTGGAGCTGGGTTCTGGTTAGATGGTTATAGGTTCTATAGTGGAGCTGGGCTCTGGTTAGATGGTTATAGGTTCTATAGTGGAGCTGGGCTCTGGTTAGATGGTTATAGGTTCTATAGTGGAGCTGGGCTCTGGTTAGATGGTTATAGGTTCTATAGTGGAGCTGGGCTCTGGTTAGATTGTTATAGGTTCTATAGTGGAGCTGGGCTCTGGTTAGATGGTTATAGGTTCTATAGTGGAGCTGGGCTCTGGTTAGATTGTTATAGGTTCTATAGTGGAGCTGGGCTCTGGTTAGATGGTTATAGGTTCTATAGTGGAGCTGGGCTCTGCATAACAAGAGGCTTCCTATAACAATCTATTTTCACACACACACACAAACACACAGATAAGAATGCATGGGAGCCCTTTATAGCTCAATGACAACCTGTTCAGAGACAAATAGGTCCCAATGATTACCGGTATGCTCCTTGTAACACACACACACACACACACACACACACACACACACACACACACACACACACACACACACACACACACACACACACACACACACACACACACACACACACACACACACACACACACACACACACACACACACACACACACACACACACACACACACACACACACACACACACACACACACACACACACACACACACACACACACACACACTCCAGCACTCTGAGCTGTGAGATTGTAAGATGCAGGATGAACTGCCAAGGCCAGGTTTTCTAAGGCTACATGGTTGTGTGTTGAACTCAATGGGTTATCAGTTTCCTGCACATGCTTCAAATTCACTGATGTTTTAGAAACAGCCATTCCATTGGGTTCTTGAATGAATAACTATGGGAAGTAGGGGTTTGTAAGTTCAAGTTTTTTTTTGCTCTTTATAATATCAATACAATACACATTAAGAAGGTGGAATACAGGTGTGGGCAACTCCACAGAATTTGACTCAGATTTGTCACTTTAAAATGAATGCCAAACAACAAAAAACATTGATTTCACTTTAAAATGACTACTTTGAACAATTTCAAAACAGACATTTTCACAAAACTAATTTACTAAAAGAACTTTGCAAAGTTTGCTCAACAGAATTGCGGTAAAATCTCCCTCCGTTTCTTAATGCGACAACATTTTCCAAAAGCTCTGTTAAAGCTCTGTTAAAATTATGTTAAAGCCCTGTTAAAGCTCTGTTAAAGCAATGTTAAAAGCCCTGTTAAAGCTCTGTTAAAGCTCTGTTAAAGGTCTGTTAAAGCTCTGTTAAAGCTCTGTTAAAGTTATGTTAAAGCTCTGTTAAAGCTCTGTTAAAGCTCTGTTAAAGCTTGTTAAAGTTCTGTTAAAAAGCGCTTCTGTTAAAGCTCTGTTAAAGCTCTGTTAAAGCTCTGTTAAAATTAAAGCAATGTTAAAGCTCTGTTAAAGCTCTGTTAAAAATGCCCTGTTAAAGCTCTGTTAAAGCTCTGTTAATTCTGTTAAAGCTCTGTTAAAGCTCTTAAAAGCTCTGTTAAAGCTCTGTTAAAGCTCTGTTAAAGCTCTGTTAAAGCTCTGTTAAAGCTTCTGTTAAAAGCTCTGTTAAAGCTCTGCTAAAGCTCTGTTAAAGCTCTGTTAAAGCTCTGTTAAAGCTCTGTTAAAAAAGCTCTGTTAAAATGTATGTTAAAGCTCTGTTAAAGCTCTGTTAAAGCAATGTTAAAGCTCTGTTAAAAAAGCTCTGTTAAAGCTCTGTTAAAGCTCTGTTAAAGCTCTGTTAAAATTCTGTTAAAGCTCTGTTAAAGCTCTTAAAAGCTCTCTGTTAAAGCTCTGTTAAAGCGCTGTTAAAGCTAAAGCTCTGTTAAAAGCTCTGTTAAAGCTCTGTTAAAGCTCTGTTAAAGTTCTGTTAATTCTGTTAAAAGCTCTGTTAAAGCTCTGTTAAAGCTCTGTTAAAAGCTCTGTTAAAGCTCTGTTAATTCTGTTAAAGCTCTGTTAAAGCTCTTAAAAGCTCTTAAAAGCTCTGTTAAAGCTCTGTTAAAGCTCTGTTAAAAGCTCTGTTAAAAGCTCTGTTAAAGCTCTGTTAAAGCTTCTGTTAATTATGTTAAAAGCTCTGTTAAAGCTCTGTTAAAAGCTCTGTTAAAAGCTCTGTTAAAGCTCTGTTAAAGCTCTGTTAAAAGCTCTGTTAAAAGCTCTGTTAAAGCTCTGTTAAAGCTCTGTTAAAGCTCTGTTAAAGCTCTGTTAAAGCTCTGTTAATTAAAAGCTCTGTTAAAGCTCTGTTAAAGCTCTGCTCCAAATGAAGATTCCAAGATGTTTGCAGAAAGACTGTGTGTCAGCTATGAGAAGGAGTTAGATGTTTTTACATTTTTTGTTATTGAACTAAAAGTAGATGAAGTGGATTTACATCCAGTGACAGAATGACGGGAACAGAATGACATCACGGGTCCCTGATCTGTACTACACAGAAATGCATCATTATGGATGTCCTTCTCTCCATGGTGATGTATCCACAATCGATACACAAAGGTAGAAATATTTATAGTTTGGACATCAGACTGCAGCACAGTAGAGTACAGTACAGAGGGCTTGTCCAGGTTGTTTTCACGGTGCAGTAGAGTAGAGTAGAGTAGAGTAGAGTAGAGTAGAGTAGAGTAGAGTAGAGTAGAGTAGAGTAGAGTAGAGAGGGGTTGTCTAGACTGTTTTCACAGTACAGTACAGAGGGGTTGTCTAGACTGTTTTCACAGTACAGTACAGAGGGGTTGTCTAGACTGTTTTCACAGTACAGTACAGAGGGGTTGTCTAGACTGTTTTCACAGTACAGTACTAGAGGTCGACCGATTAATCGGAATGGCCGATTAATTAGGTCCGATTTCAAGTTTTCATTACAAATCGGAAATCTGTATTTTTGGACACCGATTTGGCCGATTTAAAAAAATATATGTTTACACCTTTATTTAATCTTTATTTAACCAGGCAAGTCAGTTACTACGAACACATTCTTATTTTCAAAGACGGCCTAAGAATGGTGGGTTAACTGCCTCGTTCAGGGGCAGAACGACAGATTTTCACCTTGTCAGCTCGGGGGATTCAATCTTGCAACCTTACAGTTAACTAGTCCAATGCTCTAACCACCTGCCTCTCATTGCACTCCACGAGCAGCCTGCCTGTTACGCGAATGCAGTAAGCCAAGGTAAGTTGCTAGCTAGCATGAAACTTATCTTGTGAAAAACAATCAATCAATATATCATAATCACTAGTTAACTACACATGGTTGATGATATTACTAGTTTATCTAGCGTGTCCTGCGTTGCATATAATCGATGCGGTGCGTATCGTTGCTCCAATGTGTACCAAACCATAAACATCAATGCCTTTCTTAGAATCAATACACAGAAGTATGTATTTTTAAACCTGCATATTTAGCTAAAAGAAATCCAGGTCAGCAGGCAATATTAACCAGGTGAAATTGTGTCACTTCTCTTGCGTTCATTGCACGCAGAGTCAGGGTATATGCAACAGTTTGGGCCACCTAATTTGCCAGAATTTTACGTAATTATGACTTAACAATGAAGGTTGTGCAATGTAACAGGAATATTTAGACTAATGGATGCCACCCCTTAGATAAAATACGGAACGGTTCCGTATTTCACTGAAAGAATAAACGTCTTGTTTTCGAGATGATAGTTTCCGGGTTCGGCCATATTAATGACCTAAAGCTCGTATTTCTGTGTGTTATTATGTTATAATTAAGTCTATGATTTGATAGAGGAGTCTGACTGAGCGGTGGTAGGCACCATCAGGCTCGTAAGCATTCATTCAAACAGCACTTCAAGCCTATCAACTCCCGAGATGAGGCTGGTGTAACCGATGTGAAATGGCTAGCTAGTTAGGGGGGTGCGCACTAATAACGTTTCAAATGTCACTCGCTCTGAGACTTGGAGTGGTTGTTCCCCTTGCTCTGCATGGGTAACGCTGCTTCGAGGGTGGCTGTTGTCGTTGTGTTCCTGGTTCGAGCCCAGGTAGGAGCGAGGAGAGGTACGGAAGCTATACTGTTACACTGGCAATACTAAAGCTTTTTTTTGGTTCTCCAATAATCGATATCGGCTTTTTTTGGTCCTCCAATAATCTGTATCGGCGTTGAAAAATCATAATCGGTCGACCTCTATACAGTACAGAGGGGGTTGTCTAGACTGTTTTCACAGTACAGTACAGTACAGTACAGTACAGTACAGTACAGTACAGAGGCGTTGTCTAGACTGTTTTCACAGTACAGTACAGTACAGTACAGTACAGAGGCGTTGTCTACACTGTTTTCACAGTACAGTACAGTACAGTACAGTACAGTACAGTACAGTACAGAGGGGTTGTCTAGACTGTTTTCACAGTACAGTACAGTACAGTACAGTACAGAGGGGTTGTCTAGACTGTTTTCACAGTACAGTACAGTACAGTACAGTACAGAGGGGTTGTCTAGACTGTTTTCACAGTACAGTACAGTACAGTACAGTACAGTACAGTACAGAGGGGTTGTCTAGACTGTTTTCACAGTACAGTACAGTACAGTACAGTACAGTACAGTACAGAGGGGTTGTCTACACTGTTTTCACAGTACAGTACAGTACAGTACAGTACAGAGGGGTTGTCTACACTGTTTTCACAGTACAGTACAGTACAGTACAGTACAGTACAGTACAGTACAGTACAGAGGGGTTGTCTATGACTAACTACACTGTTTTCACAGTACAGTACAGTACAGTACAGTAGGGGGTTGTCTAGACTGTTTTCACAGTACAGTACAGTACAGTACAGAGGGGTTGTCTAGACTGTTTTCACAGTACAGTACAGAGGGTTGTCTAGACTGTTTTCAGTACAGTACAGTACAGTACAGGGGTTGTCTAGACTGTTTTCACAGTACAGTACAGTACAGTTACAGTACAGGGGTTGTCTAGACTGTTTTCACAGTACAGTACAGAGGGTACAGTACAGAGGGGGTTGTCTAGACTGTTTTCACAGTACAGTACAGTACAGTACAGACAGGGTTGTCTAGACTGTTTTCACAGTACAGTACAGTACAGAGGGGTTGTCTAGACTGTTTTCACAGTAAAAACACTACAGTACAGTACAGTACAGTACAGAGGGGTTGTCTAGACTGTTTTCACAGTACAGTACAGTACAGTACAGTACAGTACAGTACAGAGGGGTTGTCTAGACTGTTTTCACAGTACAGTACAGTACAGTACAGAGGGGTTGTCTAGACTGTTTTCACAGTACAGTACAGAGGGGTTGTCTAGACTGTTTTCACAGTATCACTTTGACCACCAGATGACAGAAAGAACAGTATATCAGTGGAGGGGAGGACAGTAACAGGAGACTCGATCAGCTGGACATAACAGTATGTTAGTGGAGGGGAGGACAGTAACAGGAGACTCTATCAGCTGAACATAACAGTATGTTAGTGGAGGGGAGGACAGTAACAGTATGTTAGTGGAGGGGAGGACAGTAACAGTATGTTAGTGGAGGGAGGACAGTAACAGTATGTAACAGTATGTTAGTGGAGGGGAGGACAGTAACAGTATGTTAGTGGAGGGGAACAGTAACAAGAGACTCTATCAGCTGGACATAACAGTATGTTAGTGGAGGGGAGGACAGTAACAGGAGACTCTATCAGGGGACAGTAACAGTATGTTAGTGGAGGGGAGGAAAAACAGTAACAGTATGTTAGTGGAGGGGGACAGTAACAGGATACTCTAGTGGACAGTAACAGTATGTTAGTGGAGGGGATATCAGTAAAAACAGTATGTTAGTGGAGGGGAGGACAGTAACAGGAGACTCTAACTGTAACAGTTCTATGATCAGTAAAAACACTATCCTAACATAACATATGTTAGTTAACAGATTTTGAATCACTTAATCATTCCAAAACAACCTTGATATCAATAAAAACACTATGACTAACTAATACTATCAGCTTCTATATCAGTAAAAACACTATGACTAACTAATACTCTAGGCTTCTATATCAGTAAAAACACTATGACTAACTAATACTCTAGGCTTCTATATCAGTAAAAACACTATGACTAACTAATACTCTAAGCTTCTATATCAGTAAAAACACTATGACTAACTAATACTCTAGGCTTCTATATCAGTAAAAACACTATGACTAACTAATACTCTAGGCTTCTATATCAGTAAAAACACTATGACTAACTAATACTCTAGGCTTCTATATCAGTAAAAACACTATGACTAACTAATACTCTAGGCTTCTATATCAGTAAAAACACTATGACTAACTAATACTCTAGGCTTCTATATCAGTAAAAACACTATGACTAACTAATACTCTAGGCTTCTATATCAGTAAAAACACTATGACTAACTAATACTCTAGGCTTCTATATCAGTAAAAACACTATGACTAACTAATACTCTAGGCTTCTATATCAGTAAAAACACTATGACTAACTAATACTCTAGGCTTCTATATCAGTAAAAACACTATGACTAACTAATACTCTAGGCTTCTATATCAGTAAAAACACTATGACTAACTAATACTCTAGGCTTCTATATCAGTAAAAACACTATGACTAACTAATACTCTAGGCTTCTATATCAGTAAAAACACTATGACTAACTAATACTCTAGGCTTCTATATCAGTAAAAACACTATGACTAACTAATACTCTAGGCTTCTATATCAGTAAAAACACTATGACTAACTAATACTCTAGGTAAAAACACTATGACTATATCAGTAAAAAAAACACTATGACTAACTAATACTCTAGGCTTCTATATCAGTAAAAACACTATGACTAACTAATACTCTAGGCTTCTATATCAGTAAAAACACTATGACTAACTAATACTCTAGGCTTCTATATCAGTAAAAACACTATGACTAACTAATACTCTAGGCTTCTATATCAGTAAAAACACTATGACTAACTAATACTCTAGGCTTCTATATCAGTAAAAACACTATGACTAACTAATACTCTAGGCTTCTATATCAGTAAAAACACTATGACTAACTAATACTCTAGGCTTCTATATCAGTAAAAACACTATGACTAACTAATACTCTAGGCTTCTATATCAGTAAAAACATGACTATGACTAACAGTAATGACTCTAGGCTTCTATATCAGTAAAAACACTATGACTAACTAATACTCTAGGCTTCTATATCAGTAAAAACACTAACTGACTAACTAAAACACTACTAACTAGGCTTCTATATCAGTAAAAACACTATGACTAACTAATACTCTAGGCTTCTATATCAGTAAAACTACACTATGACTTCTAACTAATAACTAATACTAGGCACTTGACTATATCAGTAAAAAAAACACTATGACTAACTAATACTCTAGGCTTCTATATCAGTAAAAACACTATGACTAACTAATACTCTAGGCTTCTATATCAGTAAAACACACTAACTAATACTCTAGACTAATCAGTAATACTCTAATACTCTAGGCTTCTAGGCAGTTCTATATCAGTAAAAACACTATGACTAACTAATACTCTAGGCTTCTATATCAGTAAAAACACTATGACTAACTAATACTAGGCTTCTATATCAGTAAAAACACTATGACTAACTAATACTCTAGGCTTCTATATCAGTAAAAACACTATGACTAACTAATACTCTAGGCTTCTATATCAGTAAAAACACTATGACTAACTAATACTCTAGGCTTCTATATCAGTAAAAACACTATGACTAACTAATACTCTAGGCTTCTATATCAGTAAAAACACTATGACTAACTAATACTCTAGGCTTCTATATCAGTAAAAACACTATGACTAACTAATACTCTAGGCTTCTATATCAGTAAAAACACTATGACTAACTAATACTCTAGGCTTCTATATCAGTAAAAACACTATGACTAACTAATACTCTAGGCTTCTATATCAGTAAAAACACTATGACTAACTAATACTCTAGGCTTCTATATCAGTAAAAACACTATGACTAACTAATACTCTAGGCTTCTATATCAGTAAAAACACTATGACTAACTAATACTCTAGGCTTCTATATCAGTAAAAACACTATGACTAACTAATACTCTAGGCTTCTATATCAGTAAAAACACTATGACTAACTAATACTCTAGGCTTCTATATCAGTAAAAACACTATGACTAACTAATACTCTAGGCTTCTATATCAGTAAAAACACTATGACTAACTAATACTCTAGGCTTCTATATCAGTAAAAACACTATGACTAACTAATACTCTAGGCCGAACTTGACATGTTACTTCTGTGAACGTTCATTATCCTCCTCCCTCTTTATGAGGTTGGGGAATAAGAAAATATCTGAAAGACTTGTGGGTTTTTGGTGACGGAATTACAATTTTTCTTAAACTTACAGAAGGCAAAATCATTTCTCCCAAACTAAATGTAAGTGCTGATATTAGTTGGCAGGGGTCTTTACTTCATCATCATTGTCAATTTATATATTTTTTTTTTAATTGTAAGACTCCTTTTCCATCTGTTTAACAAGAAATGAAAGCCTTGGATGGAACATGGTTGAAAAATGTATATATGTCTTCATTTCTAAACAGTATAGACTCTTAGCTTTCGTTTGACATCCGATTTGACATGCACCTATAAACTTCACATGTTGGTGCTGCCATGACGTGGCCCTTTCTGGGTGTAGATTGTGATTTTCCTCTCTCACTCTCTCCTACACCCAGGTTCTGTTATCTCAGGTCATAATATCCTGGCGGAGACTATCTCCCCCTTTTCATGCAGAGAGAGACCAGAGAGTGAGCAAAAGATTTCACGTGGCCGAACTCCTAAATCCCCAAAATGGGAAAATGAAACTACATGTCCACTTGTGAGAATGTGGGAAGGGTCCGTGGACACTTAGGGGACTGGTATGTTGAGTGTGTTTCATTTGGTGACCTCACGAAGGACAGGAAACACACACAACTATATCTCTGAATGTGTACATTTCTCAATTATGGTGTTTGCATCTAATTATTGTATAAAATGAATGAGTAAAGATGAAACTATTTATGAAATGATGTAATGTGATGTTAACCTTTTATTTTGAGTGAATTGTATTCCCTTCAAAGTTTTACAGTCATTGGCCCACCGCTGTAAGCACAGACATGCTCTGGCGTTATGGAACCGCCTTTTCTACTGTTACGAATAAAAGCCCCTCCGAAGAAAATCCTCTTCAGACTAAGCAAACCCACAGAATGAGCTGTGATAGCGAATAGTTAAGACCACACGTACCTCGGTGTAAACTGAGGAGGCACAGGTTTGAGTACAAAACTTAGAAAACTATACCACATGGGAACATTGGCTACACGGCTGGAAATGGTTCAACTCTGAGACTATCGATCCCTACAGAATAAGAACAAATCTGCAGATAGAAATGTAAACCTGGGACGAGAATAGCGACAACCGCCGAAACATCCATGAGAACATTTCCGAATGCTACTCTGACGTATCCATTCTAACCACGAAAGACTTCAGAGAAACAGAAAGAGAGAGACTCAGATGAAGTCTCCAGAAGAACCGGATTCCAACAGAGAAGATCACAACGACACCCGGGCGTAAATATATATATTGATTGCAATTGTTATAATTATCCACTGTGTGTAGTGATCCCTTTAGCCTTTCCCGCTAACTCAGTCAACACCCCCTTCCCACGAACTCAGTCAACACCCCCTTCCCACTAACTCAGTCAACACCCCCTTCCCACTAACTTAGTCAACACCCCCTTCCCACTAACTCAGTCAACACCCCCTTCCCTGTGTCCACTCGTTTGACATCCGGTTTGACCCTGCACCTATAAACCACCTTCCCTGTGTCCACTGCCGTCATATCGGTTTAGTCTTTCCCTCTCTCTCAGTCAACACCCCCTTCCCTGTGTCCACCAAGCCGTCATATCGGTTTAGTCTTTCCCTCTCTCTCTCAGTCAACACCACCTTCCCTGTGTCCACCAAGCCGTCATATCGGTTTAGTCTTTCCCTCTCTTTCTCAGTCAACACCCCCTTCGCTGTGTCCACCAAGCCGTCATATCGGTTTAGCCCACTAGGGAACCTCCCCTATCATTTGTTAGTAACCATATCTACTGTTTGTTTATGCATTTCTGTGATTATTTAGTTAGTTAGTAAATAAATTATTAAGCCAATTGGTGTATGGATGATTTATAGTAAAGGCTGGATTCGTACAGATGACCAACAATTTACGACGTTTGGAATGAGACTAACGTGAGGTAAAGAATAATTAATTAATAAGAAGACTAATTGATCAGATATTAAAATATCTGAAGAGTTATATATTCAAAAAATTACAACTTTGTAATCTGAAGATTTTCCATGGTGCCCCGACTTCCTAGTTAATTACATTTACATGATTGGTTTAATCACGTAATAATAATTACATACAATTGATTTGATAAAATAAACCTTCACCTTAATGATGCCAGACACGACAGTGCTCATGGATCCTTTTACATGGAAATGCCCATATGAATCATATGTCATTCTGCCTATTCAGCCTCACATGGAAATGCCCATATGAATCACATGTCATTCTGCCTATTCAGCCTCACATGGAAATGCCCATATGAATCACATGTCATTCTGCCTATTCAGCCTCACATGGAAATGCCCATATGAATCACATGTCATTCTGCCTATTCAGCCTCAATCTCTCCAAGCCTCAAGCCTCTCCTCTCTCCAACAGTATGTCCTTCGTCTAGCCTTTTTCTTTCCTAGTACGTCTTACTTAGTGGCAAGAATACGGAATACTGATACCTTTAAATGAATCAATAAGAATACTGAATACTGATACCTTTAAATGAATCAATAAGAATACTGGATACTGATACCTTTAAATGAATCAATAAGAATACTGGATACTGATACCTTTAAATGAATCAATAAGAATACTGGATACTGATACCTTTAAATGAATCAATAAGGCTGAATACAGATACCTTTAATTAATCAATAAGAATACTGAATACTGATATCTTTAAATGAATCAATAAGCTACTGATTACAGATATCTTTACATTAATCAATAAGCTACTGAATACAGATATTTTTACATTAATCAATAAGCTACTGAATACAGATATTTTTACATTAATCAATAAGCTACTGAATACAGATATCTTTACATTCATCAATAAGCTACTGAATACAGATATCTTTACATTCATCAATAAGCTACTGAATACAGATATCTTTACATTCATCAATAAGCTACTGAATACAGATATCTTTACATTCATCAATAAGCTACTGAATACAGATATCTTTACATTCATCAATAAGCTACTGAATACAGATATCTTTACATTCATCAATAAGCTACTGAATACAGATATCTTTACATTCATCAATAAGCTACTGAATACAGATATCTTTACACTTATTGATAGTCACGTAGTCACATTAAGGTAGTTTATATGCAGAAACAGCCTAATAGAAACGTGCGAAATGATCTACCCCACTTTAAACCGTTTTCCACAGTCTTCTATTAAATCCCCATTGGATGGGCACCTACAATACACTTTCAGCCTTTTCTCAATGGGAACGGGATGAAATTCATTCTGCAGAACACAAGAGGGTGATTTGACTGGGGGAAAAAATGTACTTTGAACTTGCTTGGGAGGGTTGTAGGAGTAGGGCTACATTAACTACCGCACAATAATTATACTTAATTTATTTCTGTGATCTCTCAATCTGTATCATAGTTAGAAAACAGCTCGGGGAGAGTGACTACTCCAGCCCAGAAAATGAAAGCGCACTGTCTAGCTATAACGTTACAATTGAAGAAAGGTCTCGCATTTTGTATAAGGCAGCTGTCCAGTTCCCCGAGAATCTAAATGAAGTGGCAGAGCTCACCTCGTCAGGCTCCACTCAAGCCATCTGGTTGTCACCATGGAGAATTAGAAGACAGTTGACAGTTCACTTCTGTCGCCTCTTTTGGTGAGGCTACAACAATATTAAAAAGTAACATTTGTGTGACTGTGAAGTCCTTACCTTGTGCTGCTACGTGGTGGAAACACGTCGCTGACATCAGAATCCAACAGGAGAGCCACTTCAGTCCCGCCGAACCGCGGAGCACCGTCCCTGTCGGCAGCCCCGGTATCCCCGTCAAGTCAGCAGAGCGGGGTCGCCGTTTTGGTAACATGTTGCTTGGCAGCCACACACAGCCTCTGGTGAGAGCGAGCGAGTCGGTCCTGCCTCCTAGTCCAGCGACTCCTACTAGTCCTGTGTGGAAGAAGTATATCGCTCACCGATGTGAATGAGTAAACCGGAGAGGAGAGCTGGTCCGTGAGCGAGGAGAGCGTGGGGCAGCAGGCGTGCCTTGTGTAGTGGTATAGAACTGGAGCCCCGTGGATAAATCCCGCATGAGCTTGCTAGGCGGAGTCAATTGAAACACTGTTTAATTCCAAATCTATGGAGGGTGTGTGAACATTGAAATCAAATCACTGTACTGAAAATTGTGAATTACAATTAAAAACCTACATCGGTAATAGGCGGGAGTTAAAAACCATCATCCGATGACCTGTTTATCACCACAATTAAATAGCACCTACATTTAGGCTTTAATGTGTTTGACAAATTATCAAAAACAATTATTAAATAATTCCATGACTGAATAGCCTTGCGCTATTTATGCTGCCCCAAATTGCATTACACAATCTCCAAAAACACTGCCAACAAGTCGCCGAGGGAACACAACATGATAAACCACGTTATGTTAAACTGGAATATCAAGTGATCGCCTATGTGTTTCGGATAAGCTACGTGCGTTTTTCTCAGTATTTAAACGGTTCATTTTGAAGTAATTTGATAGATATATGTAAACATTATAATAATGGGGAAGAGCTCATAACCTACAAAAATATGTGGCATCCTCTTCCCGTCTTCCTAGACGGATTGAACGCGATGAACACGCACAGTGAATGGATCAACTCTGTCAAATCAAGTGGCTTTTGAGCAGAATAACCGCAACTATGTTCATTCAAGGCCGTTCTAGTCCTTCATATTGTATAGCTGTAGGCCTTCATATTGTATAGCTGTAGGCCTTCATATTGTATAGCTGTAGGCCTTCATATTGTATAGCTGTAGGCCTTCATATTGTATAGCTGTAGGCCTTCATATTGTATAGCTGTAGGCCTTCATATTGTATAGCTGTAGGCCTTCATATTGTATAGCTGTAGGCCTTCATATTGTATAGCTGTAGGCCTTCATATTGTATAGCTGTAGGCCTTCATATTGTATAGCTGTAGGCCTTCATATTGTATAGCTGTAGGCCTTCATATTGTATAGCTGTAGGCCTTCATATTGTATAGCTGTAGGCCTTCATATTGTATAGCTGTAGGCCTTCATATTGTATAGCTGTAGGCCTTCATATTGTGTAGGTGTAGGCCTTCATATTGTATAGCTGTAGGCCTTCATATTGTATAGCTGTAGGCCTTCATATTGTATAGCTGTAGGCCTTCATATTGTATAGCTGTAGGCCTTCATATTGTATAGCTGTAGGCCTTCATATTGTATAGCTGTAGGCCTTCATATTGTATAGCTGTAGGCCTTCATATTGTATAGCTGTAGGCCTACGTCTACGTCCAATGGTTTAAAATATATTGATTGTCCACTCGGCCACTCCACTTCATACAAGTTGTTATGTCCAAATTCCGAGGTCCTCTCTGTGCGTTCATTGCGCACAGTGCGGCAAGCGATGGAAGATGCAGTGCACTGTCGAATAGTGCCACCATGCGGCACGAAACGGCACGGCATCTATTGGTGAGTGTTGATTCATCGGTGGAACCAACCGTCGGTAGCATCTTTCCCGAAGCTTCAACCAAAATGAAAACATGCGGATGTAACGCGCCATTTAGAGGGTTCGGAGAGTGGAACATCAGCTGTAGAAAAGACAAGACTTGGATAGAGACAGCGCCCACATGAACACATATTATAGTATACTATGGTACAAATGCTATAGTATTTCACTGTAGTGTTTTTTCCGATTTTAATGTAGTATAATTCACTGTATTGTTTTTGCGGAAAAACACTTCAGAAAATACTGTTGTATTTCCTGTAGTGTTTTTGTGGACATTAGAGTCTTATTATTTACTATAGTGTTTTTGTTTTATCATCTTTGATATAGAAATGGAGGGTTTCTCCTTGAGGAAACCTATCGGACAAAATACGCAAAGAGCAAATGGTCCATTACCTGTAGGTAGATAGGACTGGGGTCTGAACATACAGTTTAGAGCTTCTACTCTTTCCTATAAGCTGTAGGGAACACAATATATGGTCTGAACTTGGCATGTAGGTTTCTCACATGGCACAAGATGGGATATGGGCAGGGTATATGCACATGAACTACTGTAGTATAATATACTATAGCAATTACTGCAGTGTTTTTGCAGACATTACTGTAGTTTTTACTGCAGTGTTTTTGCAGACAATACTGCAGTTTTTACTGTAGTGTTTTTGCAGACATTACTGTAGTTTTTACTGTAGTGTTATTGCAGACATTACTGTAGTTTTTACTGTGTTTTTGCCTGTAGTGTTTAGTATAGTAGTATACAGTATCATACAACAACATTCTATAGTAAATACTACACATTATCGAGGGATACTACAGTGTGTATTATAGTATTCTTCAGTATACTACAGTTTACTACATAATTCTATAGTAAGTCCTGTAGTCATCTATAGTAAACTGTAATATCTTTTCATGTGGTGTAAACAGAGCTCAGCAGGACTTAACTTTATTCTGGGACAGGCAACCACCGTCAACCACCGTCAACCACCGTCAACCACCGTCAACCACAGTCAACCACCATCAACCACCATCAACCACAGTCAACCACCATCAACCACTATCAACCACCATCAACCACCGTCAACCACAGTCAACCACCATCAACCACCGTCTCAATCAAATAAAAAAATCTAATCAAATTTATTTATATAGCCCTTCGTACATCAGCTGATATCTCAAAGTGCTGTACAGAAACCCAGCCTAAAACCCCAAACAGCAAGCAATGCAGGTGTAGAAGCACGGTGGCTAGGAAAAACTCCCTAGAAAGGCCAAAACCTAGGAAGAAACCTAGAGAGGAACCAGGCTATGTGGGGTGGCCA
>NC_068425.1:34725590-34833090 GCF_023373465.1 Oncorhynchus keta | reverse complement strand
GGCTAAAACATTCCACTGTTATAGTGAAGGTGTAAACTTGGCAATAGAAAATCTTAACAGTATATTCGACCTCTCAGCTTCCCTATCAAATCTAAAAATCTCAAATATAAAACTGAAGAAAATGAACAACAATGACAAATGGTTTGATGAAGAATTCAAAAATCGAAGAAAGAAATTGAGAAACCTGTCCAACCAAAAACATAGAGACCCGGAAAACCTGTGTCTACGCCTTCACTATGGTGAATCACTAAAACAATACAGAAATACACTACGGAAAAAGAAGGAACAGCATGTCAGAAAGAAAGAAGTCAGAAGAATTCATAGACTCTAACCACTTCTGGGAAACATTAAACAAACAACAACACGAAGAATGATCTATCCAAAATGGAGATGTCTGGGTAAACCACTTCTCCAATCTTTTTGGCAATATAACAAAGAACAAACAGCAACAATATATTTACATGATCAAATACAGATCTTAGAATCAACTATTAAAGACCCACTGGAATCTCCAATGACCCTGAATGACCTACAGAACAACACACAAACCCTCCAACCCAAAAAGGCCTGTGGGGTTGATGGTATCCTCAAGGAAATGGTCAAATATGCAGACAACAAATTCCAATTGGCTATACTTAAACTCTTTAATATCATCCTTAGCTCTGGCATCTTCCCCAATATTTGGAACCAAAGACTGATCACCCCAATCCACAAAGTGGGATATACACCAACCTTGGTCAAATCCTCTGCATTATCAGAGGATTATCATCTGCATTATCATTAACAGCAGTCTAACACATTTCCTCAGTGAAAACAATGTACTGAGCAAATGTCAAATTGGCTTTTTACCAAATGATTGTACGACAGACCACGTATTCACCCTGCACACCCTAATTGAAAAACAAACAAACCAATACAAAGGCAAAATATTCTAATGCTTTGTTGATTTCAAAAAGGCATTTGACTCAATTTGGCATGAAGGTCTGCTATACAAATTGATTGTCACGGTCGCTGTCTTTCAAACTCCCTGTCATAGATGAGCCAAGGCGCAGCGTGCATGTAATTCCTCATCTTTTATTGAAGTGAAACCTTCACAAAAAACAGGTAAACAGAAACCGAACGTAACGCAACCGTGGTGCAAACAAACACACACAGACAATAAATAATTACCCACAAAATTAGGTGGGAAAAAGGCTGCCTAAGTATGATTCCCAATCAGAGACAACGATAGACAGCTGCCTCTCACACTCGGCCAAAAACAAAGAAATAGAAAACATAGAATGCCCACCCAAATCACACCCTGACTTAACCAAATAGAGAAATAAAACATCTCTCTAAGGTCAGGGCGTGACATTGATGGAAAGGGGTGTTGGGGGAAAACATATGACATTATAAAATCCATGTGCACAAACAAAAGGTGTGCAATTAAAATAGGCAAAAATCGCACACATTTCTTCCCACAGGGCCGTGGGGTGAGACAGGGATGCAGCTTAAGCCCCACCCTCTTCAACATACAGTGGGGCAAAAAAGTATTTAGTCAGCCACTAATTGTGCAAGTTCTCCCACTTAAAAAGATGAGAGAGGCCTGTAATTTTCATCATACGTACACTTCAACTATGACAGACAAAATGAGAAAATAAAATCCGGGAAATCAGATTGTAGGATTTTTAATGAATTTATTTGCAAATTATGGTGGAAAATAAGTATTTGGTCAATGGCAAAAAATACTTGAATCAGTTATAGAACCCATTGCCCTTTATGGTTGTGAGGTCTGGGGTCTGCTCACCAACCAAGAATTCACAAAATGGGACAAACACCAAATGGAGACTCTGCATGCAGAATTCTGCAAAAACATCCTCCGTGTACAACGTAGAACACCAAATAATACATGCAGAGCAGAATTAGGCCGATACCCGCTAATTATCAAAATCCAGAAAAGAGACGTTAACCTTCTATAACAAAGCCATCACCTACAGAGAGATGAACCTGGAAATGGGTCCCCTAAGCAAGTTGGTCCTGGGGCTCTGTTCATAAACACACCCCACAGAGCCCCAGGACAGCAACACAATCAGATCCAATCGAATCATGAGAAAACAAAAAGATAATTACTTGACACATTGGAATGAATTAACAAAAAACAGAGTAAACTAGAATGCTATTTGGCCCTAAACAGAGAGTACACAGTGGTAGAATACCTGACCACTGTGACTGACCCAAACTTAAAGAAAGCTTTGACCATGTACAGACTCAGTGAGCATAACCTTGCTATTGAGAAAGGCCGCCGTAGGCAGACCTGGCTCTCAAGAGAAGACAGGCTATGTGCACACTGCCCACAAAATAAGATGGTAACTGAGCTGTACTTCCTAACCTCCTACCAAATGTAGGAGGTCACAGAAGCAAGATGTGTGACCTGTTGCCACAAGAAACGGGCAACCAGTGAAGAACAGACACTATTGTAAATACAACCCATATTTATTTATTTTTTATTTTCCCTTTTGTACATTGTTACAACACTATATATACATAATCCAACATTTGTAATGTCTTTATTCTTTTGGAACTTCTGTGAGTGTTATGAGTGTAATGAATACTGTTCATTTGTATTGTTTATTCCATCTATATTATCTACTTCACTTGCTTTGGCAATGTTAACATGTTTCCCATGCCAATACAGCCCCTTGAATTGATACAGACAGACAGACAGACAGACAGACAGACAGACAGACAGACAGACAGACAGACGATAATGTTTGATTTGTATATCTAAGTCATATGTTCCCTATAACAAACTCACACACACACACACACACACACACACACACACACACACACACACACACACACACACACACACACACACACACACACACACACACACACACACACACACACACACACACACACACACACACACACACACACACCATAAATTCATCCTAGTCACCCTGTACAGTAGGTAACTGGGCCACGCTGTTCTATAACCAGTAAACTCCGTCAGACTACCACTGGGACTCCGTTTGGTCTAAAGTAGTGCACTACTTAGAGAATAGGGTGCCATTTGGGATGCAGCCCTTGATGTTACAGTTTTTTACACTCCCTTTGGCACTAATTTCAGAACCTTGTGATCATTTTTCAAAACTCTAGACACAAAACCTCAAAACGATCATCACTTGTAACACAGGCTGTCCAATGTTCAAAACATTGCATTGTGCATTCATATCTTTAAAGAAACCTTGTACTTGCAGAATCATTGGTTAAAATATCAAATCATTTATCATGAAATAACATAGGAACATTAATTTAGATCACCAACACACATGATACCGATAGTTTCACTGTTTAGTTGTTCGTTCAATCATTAAATATTGTAGTACAAAATATGTGACACATGTTTCATTATGGTACTACACGTAAATACATCACTGTTAGAGGACTAGTAAAGAGAATACTACAGACACATTGGCAGCATTGAGCAAAATCTGAAATGTATTGATGAAATACAATAAAATCACTCATAGGTTTCTCTGAATCAAAGCAAAAATAATTTGCTAGAAAAAAAGAAAAAACTACAGTAAAACATCACCTGCAGTGTTCCTCACCTGGCTTACTGTAAAATACCACTGCAGTGTTCCTCACCTGGCTTACTGTAAAACATCACTGCAGTGTTCCTCACCTGGCTTACTGTAAAACATCACTGCAGTGTTCCTCACCTGGCTTACTGTAAAACATCACTGCAGTGTTCCTCACCTGGCTTACTGTAAAACATCACTGCAGTGTTCCTCACCTGGCTTACTGTAAAACATCACTGTTGTGTTCCTCACCTGGTTTACTGTAAAACATCACTGCAGTGTTCCTCACCTGGCTTACTGTAAAACATCATTGCAGTGTTCCTCACCTGGTTTACTGTAAAACATCACTGCAGTGTTCCTCACCTGGTTTACTGTAAATCATCACTGCAGAGTTCCTCACCTGGCTTACTGTAAAACATCACTGCAGTGTTCCTCACCTGGCTTACTGTAAAACATCACTGCAGTGTTCCTCACCTGGCTTACTGTAAAACATCACTGCAGTGTTCCTCACCTGGCTTACTGTAAAACATCACTGCAGTGTTCCTCACCTGGCTTACTGTAAAACATCACTGCAGTGTTCCTCACCTGGCTTACTGTAAAACATCACTGCAGTGTTCCTCACCTGGCTTACTGTAAAACATCACTGCATCGTTCCTCACCTGGCTTACTGTAAAACATCACTGCAGTGTTCCTCACCTGGCTTACTGTAAAACATCACTGCAGTGTTCCTCACCTGGCTTACTGTAAAACATCACTGCAGTGTTCCTCACCTGGCTTACTGTAAAACAACACTGCAGTGTTCCTCACCTGGCTTACTGTAAAACATCACTGCAGTGTTCCTCACCTGGCTTACTGTAAAACATCACTGCAGTGTTCCTCACCTGGCTTACTGTAAAACATCACTGCAGTGTTCCTCACCTGGCTTACTGTAAAACATCACTGCAGTGTTCCTCACCTGGCTTACTGTAAAACATCACTGCAGTGTTCCTCACCTGGCTTACTGTAAAACATCACTGCAGTGTTCCTCACCTGGCTTACTGTAAAACATCACTGCAGCATTCCTCACCTGGTTTACTGTAAAACATCACTGCAGTGTTCCTCACCTGGCTTACTGTAAAACATCACTGCAGTTTTCCTCACCTGGTTTACTGTAAAACATCACTGCAGTGTTCCTCACCTGGCTTACTGTAAAACATCACTGCAGTGTTCCTCACCTGGTTTACTGTAAAACATCACTGCAGTGTTCCTCACCTGGCTTACTGTAAAACATCACTGCAGCATTCCTCACCTGGTTTACTGTAAAACATCACTGCAGTGTTCCTCACCTGGCTTACTGTAAAACATCACTGCAGTTTTCCTCACCTGGTTTACTGTAAAACATCACTGCAGTGTTCCTCACCTGGCTTACTGTAAAACATCACTGCAGTTTTCCTCACCTGGTTTACTGTAAAACATCACTGCAGCGTTCCTCACCTGGCTTACTGTAAAACATCACTGCAGCGTTCCTCACCTGGTTTACTGTAAAACATCACTGCAGTGTTCCTCACCTGGCTTACTGTAAAACATCACTGCAGTGTTCCTCACCTGGCTTACTGTAAAACATCACTGCAGTGTTCCTCACCTGGTTTACTGTAAAACATCACTGCAGTGTTCCTCACCTGGCTTACTGTAAAACATCACTGCAGTTTTCCTCACCTGGTTTACTGTAAAACATCACTGCAGTGTTCCTCACCTCGCTTACTGTAAAACATCACTGCAGTGTTCCTCACCTGGCTTACTGTAAAACATCACTGCAGCGTTCCTCACCTGGCTTACTGTAAAACATCACTGCACCATAGAAACAGTGTCTGATAAGTGTTCCTCACCTGGTTTACTGTAAAACATCACTGCAGTGTTCCTCACCTGGCTTACTGTAAAACATCACTGCAGTGTTCCTCACCTGGCTTACTGTAAAACATCACTGCAGCGTTCCTCACCTGGCTTACTGTAAAACATCACTGCAGTGTTCCTCACCTGGCTTACTGTAAAACATCACTGCAGTGTTCCTCACCTGGCTTACTGTAAAACATCACTGCAGTGTCCCTCACCTGGCTTACTGTAAAACATCACTGCAGTGTTCCTCACCTGACTTACTGTAAAACATCATCACTGGCAAAACATCACTGTGTTCCTCACCTGGCAGTTTCCTCACCTGGCTTACTGTAAAACATCACCTGCAGTGTTCCTCACCTGGCTTACTGTAAAACATCACTGCAGTGTTCCTCACCTGGCTTACTGTAAAACATCACCTGCAGTGTTCCTCACCTTGCTGTAAAAAGCAAAACAAAGGGTTGATTACTGTACTTTTATATTTCATTCAACCCCGTCTTGTGGATTTGGCCACAGGTTCTCATCCACATCACAATGGAGGTTTTCATTAGCCAAATATGTTGTGAAGAATCTTCGGGCATGGCGAATCCAGGCCTGACACTGGTCTGCCGTGATTTCATTGCATGTGTCATCCATGGCCTGGAGAAGGGCGGCTTGTTCGTGAGGGCGCCTAATACCTTCCACCTCCATGTGGAGAAAAATAACTCAATCGGGTTTTAGGAAAGGAGAGTATGGGGGTAAGTACAGGGTGGTAAATTGTGTTTATCCCACACAATGACATAGGTCATGCCATCTGCTCTACAGACCTGATTTAGCTCATCAAGGAATGTTACATTCGAACAGCGAATCATGTGGCTGCCTGCAACTCAATATATAGAGCATATAGAGTAGAGAGCTTTAGATGTTGTTCGACCAAACATTAGAACGGGTAAGATGCGTAATCTAAGCAACTTTGACCGTGGTATGATTGTTGATGCCACACATGGTGATTCCAGCATCTCAGGAACAGCTGCCTTCCTGGGATAGTTATGCACTACAGTCTGGGTGCGGGGGGGGTGGGGGGGTAATGTCAATATCTGAAAACATGGTCTGGAAAAGTGGTACATGGGACCATAGAAACAGTGTCTGATAAGAATAATGAAATATTACATCCATAGATAATATAGTCCAATCGGTTCATGTTCCACGGTAATTGGTGTCAATGGATCTCGTTATCCTGAAATGTTCATGATCTAAACATGGAATATTGTTTGTCAGTTTCCATAAAACTATGCATTAAGATTAACGCAACAGTTACTTATCATTTTGAGCAGTTGCATCAATTGATAGTTAGATCACTGTAATGAAATGAATAGACAGTCATCTCAGATGTAATGTGTGAATAGCATTTTGAAATGGTAATACTTTGTTCAGTTGTGTCATTTTGAACAGGTGATTTCAGTTCAATGAACAAATGATCTTAGCTTTATGTGTATTGTATCCAAGCAGTTGGAAAAAGTGTTATAGAGTTTTGAAAAATATTCACTTTGTGAATTTTGTGTCTAAAGTTTTTTTAAATGACATCAAGGTTCCGAAATGAGTCCCAAAGTGATTGTAAAAAACTGTAAATGTATTTTAGGTCAAACTAAGGCTGTGTTTGTACATGGCTTCAAATAGTGTTTGATTTTCTTCCTTCAAACATTTTATCTGTGCTCGATTGTGTCATGCCCTGATCAAAGTATTTTGTGTTTATCTTTATTTTCGGTTTTCGTTACGTTTATTGTTTTTGTAGTGTTTGTGTTATTTCGTGTTTACGTTTGTTTGATTAAACATGGATCGCAATCTACACGCTGCGTTTTGGTCCGACTCTCCTTCACCACACCTAGAAAACCGTTACAGTGAAATGTGCCTGGTGCAATTTAACCAATAGTACCAGCACCACGTATCAGGCCAACCCCTCCCATCTGGCACCCCAGGCAGTGCTTCCAAAACGCTCACAGTATTTGAAAGTTCAAATGCTATTTGAATCCTGGTCTGTTTCATACACAGTAGGCCCGTCTCTGTACACTGACGTTTAGGGACACTAAGTAGCCAAGTGTGACATAATGGTTTCTGCTATTCATTGGGCATCTGTGGTATAAACAGCTGAACAAGCCTGGCCATAGAAGTTGTTTAATCACGTAAACAACCACAAACCATTATTGATTAAATACCCTCCTGGCTCTGGGCACAGTTTCTGTGGTACTCTGTGGCTAGTGACCATGCTGCTTCTGTGTTACTGTGTGTGTGTGAGCTGTGTGTCTGTGTGGAGTGCCAGTGTGTGTGTGTGTGTGTGTGTGTGTGCTGTCAGTGTGTGCATGGTGTGTGTGAGCTGTCAGTCTGCAAGGTGTGTGTGTGTGTGTGGAGCAGCCAGTGTGTGTGTGTGTGCATGGAGCAGCCAGAGCTGTGTGTGTGTGTGGAGTGTGTGTGTGTGTCAGTCTGCATGGTCAAAGTCTGTGTGTCTGTGTGAAGTGCCAGAGCTGTCCCTGTGTGGTGCAGCCAGTGATGTGTGTCTGCAAGGTGCTGCCAGCCTGTTCATGGAGCAGCCAGAGCTGCCAGCCTGCATGGAGCAGTCAGAGCTGTCAGTCTGCATGGACCAGTCAGAGCTGTCACCTGCATGAAGCAGCCAGAGCTGTCACCTGCATGAAGCACCAGAGCTGTCAGTCACCACAGCTTGTACCAACCTGTGGGGACAACAAGTAGCTCCATCTGCCCTAACCCAGTCCTTAACCTGCCACCCACAAACCTAACCCTAACACTAAGCAGCCAACCTGTCACCTAACCTGGAGCAGCCAGAACCAGTCAGCATGGAACACTAGATCTTTCCCTGCCAACCGCCAGTCAGTCAGACTCTTCCAGACACTGCCAACAGCCAGACTCTTCCAGATCTGCCAGTCAACCAGACCTTCCAGATCTGCCAGTCAACCAGACCTTCCAGATCTGCCCTAACCAACTCTTCCAGATCTGCCAGTCAACCAGAACCCTAACACTAGCTCTGCCCTAACCACTCTTCCAGCTCTAACCAAACTGCCAGTAACCCAGGATCTGCCAACTCTAACCGCCACTCGGCCAGGATCCGCCAGATCCGCCAACCCCAGGATCTAATAGTCAGCCAGGATCTGGTAGATCTAACTACCTGCACTGAGCTCCTAACCTCACTGAGCTCCTAACCTAACCTGAGTTCCTAACCTAACACTGAGCTCCTAACCAAACACTAGCTCCTAACCAATCCCAACTTAAACTAATACTTAGCTAACCTTTAGTCCCGAAACCTCCTTCAATACGCACTGGGAATGAGTGTATTGGGGTTCTGTGAAGTTGAGGACTCATATCGTTGTGTTTACACAGAAAAGGCCAAATAGCAAAAATGAACTTAAACCAACGACAGGGACGAGTCAGAGAGGGGACACACACACACACACACACACACACACACACACACACACACACACACACACACTGATAAAACCATGACGAGGGATGACAAATATCAGGAGGTAATACTATCTTCACAGGGGTGTGGTGCATTTTAAAAACTCTTTGGTACTATCTTCACAAGGGTGTGGTGCATTTTAAAATCTCTTTGGTACTATCTTCACAATGGTGTGGTGCATTTTAAAATCTCCTAACTGATAAGACTTGTTACGCAGTCAGTCTTACTGTCCCGCCCTGGCCTTAGTTATCTGTGTTTTCTTTATTATTTTGATTAGAACAGGGTGTGACATGGGTGATTTTTGTGTTTTTGTCTTATCTAGGGGTTTATTACATTTATGGGGTTGTGTTTAGTAGAGTTGTCTAGGTAAGTCTATGGTTGCCTGGAGTGGTTCTCAATCAGAGGCAGGTGTTTATCGTTGTCTCTGATTGGGAACCATATTTAGGCAGCCATATTCTTTGGGTGTTTTGTGGGTGGTTGTTTCCTGTCTCTGTGTTTTGCACCAGTCAGGACTGTTTTGGTTTTTCCACTGTTTCTTATTTTGTATAGTGTTCACGGTTTCATCTTTCATTAAAGATGTTTATAAATAACCACGCTGTATTTTGGTCCTCCTCTCCTTCCCAGGAAGAAAACCGTTACTCTTACATTTGAAGCCTGTCATTGTGCGTCCATTTTGTTTGTAGAGATCTTTCAACACACAACCGTTGATCCAAAATATAATTTAACTGTGAAATACAGTGCAATGAGTACATTGGTTAAATCACCAAAACACAACCTCATGATGTCTTCTCAATGTAGTGATTTTAACAACCAGTTCATCCAATAGCAGCAACATGGAAGATACATTTTTCAAAATGGACCTCTGATGAATGTAGTATGTGACAGTACATGACAGTATATTATCCTGTTTTCACAGTAGGAAATACATCAAATGTCCATCATTTTTTATCCCCATGTGTGATCACTGAAAACATCTTTCACAATGTAATCAAACGAAAGAACTGACAGAAACATTGCTTAGCAGGCGCTAGTTAGCATCTGTCTTTTGGACATAAGTTCTCATCAACATCACAGTGAATATCCTCATTGTCCTGCACCCGGGGAGCTGTGAATGTACCAACATGTGTGGACTGTTGTCTGCTACGTTAATGACATAATATTGTGGTATTATGGTACGGTATTATGGTACGGTATTATAGTACTGTGTTATAGTACTGTATTATAGTACTGTGTTATAGTACTGTATTATAGTACTGTGTTATAGTACTGTATTATAGTACTGTATTATAGTACTGTGTTATAGTACTGTATTATAGTACTGTGTTATAGTACTGTGTTATAGTACTGTATTATAGTACTGTTATAGTACTGTATTATAGTACTGTGTTATAGGTGTCTCACAGTACGGTCATTGCAATTTATTGCCCTGGCCACATCTGCAGTCCTCATGCCTCCTTGCAGCATGCCTAATGCACGTTCATGCAGATGAGCAGGGACCCTGGGCATATTTCTTTTGGTGATTTTCAGGGTAAGTACTGTATTGGCCAATAGTAAAGCAGTGTTAAAAGTTGCCTATCTAGCCTCTTTAGTGTCGGAAAACCCTAAGTTTTCATAACTGTGAACCCTTTCCACATTGTTCCTACCGTCTGTCTCCCTGTAGCGCTGTTAGGTGTCTCAAGTACGGACATTGTTTATTGCCACCTCATGGTGCATGCCTCATTTCATGCAGATTGTGGGCATTTTCTTTTGGTTCATTTTCAGAAGTAGAAAGGCCTCTTTAGGGTAAGCAAACTGTTTAAACCCTACCGATGAAGATGTCTGTAACGACGTTATTTTCATTCATTTTTATGGTTTACATTTAACATTTGGGAAGCAGTGTTTATTTACAGATGAAGATCTGTGATGTTATTTTGATTTTGACAAATTATCTTTGAAAGACAGGGTTTTGAAAAAGCCCATTTCTGTTTTTGCTGAGTTTAGTTTGCGGTCACAGATTTTCAATAGATAGATGAGAGGGGTTGCTGGTAGCTGAAGGATGGGATTCAAAGATAGATGAGAGGGGTTGATGGTAGCTGAAGGGTGGGATTCAGAGATAGATGAGAGGGGTTGATGGTAGCTGAAGGATGGGATTCAGAGATAGATGAGAGGGGTTGCTGTTAGCTGAAGGGTGGGATTCAGAGATAGATGAGAGGGGTTGCTGGTAGCTGAAGGATGGGATTCAGAGATAGATGAGAGGGGTTGATGGTAGCTGAAGGATGGGATTCAGAGATAGATGAGAGGGGTTGCTGGTAGCTGAAGGGTGGGATTCAGAGATAGATGAGAGGGGTTGCTGGTAGCTGAAGGGTGGGATTCAGAGATAGATGAGAGGGGTTGCTGGTAGCTGAAGGATGGGATTCAGAGATAGATGAGAGGGGTTGCTGGTAGCTGAAGGGTGGGATTCAGAGATAGATGAGAGGGGTTGCTGGTAGCTGAAGGATGGGATTCAGAGATAGATGAGAGGGGTTGCTGGTAGCTGAAGGATGGGATTCAGAGATAGATGAGAGGGGTTGCTGGTAGCTGAAGGATGGGATTCAGAGATAGATGAGAGGGGTTGCTGGTAGCTGAAGGGTGGGATTCAGAGATAGATGAGAGGGGTGGCTGGTAGCTGAAGGGTGGGATTCAGAGATAGATGGGAGGGGTCGTTGGTAGCTGAAGGATGGGATTCGGAGATAGATGGGAGGGGTCGTTGGTAGCTGAAGGATGGGATTCGGAGATAGATGGGAGGGGTCGGTGATAGATGGGAGGGGTCGTTGTTAGCTGAAGGATGGGATTCGGAGATAGATGGGAGGGGTCGTTGGTAGCTGAAGGGTGGGATTAAAAATAAAAAAATATAGCTTTTGTAAAATACATTGTGTCTGTAGCTAAGGATATACTATCAGATAGATGGAAGGGAAGCCTAAGGGATTGGAGATGTCCATTAGTTGACTCCAAGATAGATGGGAGGGATGTTAAATAGTTGAAGGGTGGGATTAAAAATAAAAAAATATAATTGTGTCTGTACATTTATATAGTATATATAAACATAAGTGTTATATATTATATATTTAGGGAATATTTGGGGGATTGGAAATGATGCAGACAATTACATGGATGTAATCTACAATCTATCTGCACTATTGAAGCTGATCTACCCCTTAAAACATGTAAAAATGAAGACAATTAAATTAAAACTTTGTGAAAATGTACCCCATACTTGCACCAAAGTGATAAAAAACAGTATGTATTACTATTCCTTGTTGGATTCCCTTCTCAAAGCAAATAACACTATTTATCAGAAAATAACATGTTTCCTTTTCATTATGAGTAGATCCATCCTCTCTCCTCTGTTCTGTGACAACTGGGATAAGCTGCATTTGTCACACAGCCAGGAGTGGTGGTTGCTGAGTCAAGCGCAGAGAGCAGAGGAAAATGGGGGAAACCAAACTTTATTGCAGTATCCACAATTAACACCAAAAACAACAGGCGAAGACAAAAGTGTCCAACCCAAAACTGGGCACAAACAGACAGGGAACACAACACGCAACCAACCTAGACTAACAGAAAACAAGCCTGCACAAAAGCAGGTGGGCCGAACAGGCTTAAATAGTCCTGAACCAAAACTCAAATAAGAAACAGGTGCAAACAATAAGACATAACAAACAGAAAAGGAAAAGCGGTGGCTAGTAGACCGGCGACAACGACCAGCGAGTTCCGCCCGAACACTGCGGCCCCATCTTCCGGCAGGGCAGGCGGAGGGGCAAGCCAGACCCGGTCCCCCGGTGCGAACATGGGGGCCTCAGTGCGGTGACGGTCAGCGCTCCTCTTCTGCCGTCTACCAGCTTGTTTAAGTGATTCCCGGACGGCTAGGTCTCCTTCGAGCGCTCCCCCATTGCTCTATCGCAGGAGCTTAGGTCTGGCTCTGATGCCATGGGGCCAGGACCGGCTGGTAGCCCAATATGCACTGGAAAGGTGACATGTTAGTGGAGGAGTGGCGGAGTGAATTCTGAGCCACCTCCGCACATGGGACGTACCTCGCCCATTCACCTGGCCGGTCCTGGCAATATGACCGCAGAAACCTACCCACATCCTGGTTCACTTTCTCCACCTGCCCATTACTCTCGGGGTGGAAACCCAAGGTCAGGCTGATCGAGACCCCCAGACGCTCCGTAAACTGGGATGAGAGGGCAGGACATAGAAAACCGATCTACAACGACCAGGATCGTGGTGTTCCCCTGAGACGAGGGAAGGTCGGTGAGAAAATCCACAGACAAAATACAACCAAGGCCGTTGTGGAACCGGGAGGGGCTGTAACTTCCCTCTAGGCAGGTGTCTAGGAACTCTGCTCTGAGCGCACATCGAGCAGGAGGAGACATAAAAGCTCACGTCCTTGGTCAAAGTGGGCCACCAGTACTTCCTCCTAAGACCCCACACTGTCCTCTCAATACCAGGATGACCCGAAGAGGGTAGCGTATGGGCCCATCGAATCAAACGATCACGAACACCAAGCGGCACATACTGAACACCCGCTGGACACTGAGGAGGTGCAGGTTCCAACCCGCTCGATTTCCGCGTCCACCTCCCATACCACCGGTGCTACCAGACATGAAGCTGGAGAAGGATGGGAGTAGGATCGATGGACCACTCGATTTCCGCGTCCACCTCCCATACCACCGGTGCTACCAGACATGAAGCTGGAGAAGGATGGGAGTAGGATCGATGGACCGCTCCTCGGTGTCATAGAGACGGGACAGCGCGTCGGCCTTAGTATTAAGGGAGCCTGTCCAATAGGAGATCGTGAACCGAAATCTGGTCAAACACATGGCCCACCTGGCCTGACGCGGATTCAATCTCTCGCTGCTCGGATGCCCAGATTGCATTTATCAGTCCAGATGAGGAAAGGGTGCTTGGTCCCCTCAAGCCAATGTCTCCACACCTTCAGAGCTTTTACCACAGCTAACAACTCCCGGTCCCCCACGTCATAGTTCCGCTCTGCCGGACCGAGCTTCCTCAAAAGAAACCCTGTGTTGCGCTGTTCAGCACTGGCTCCAACCCCATCTTGACGCCCAGGTCCACTAGTTGCAAATGAGAACTTGTCTGGATGAGCCAGCCTGGTTAAATGTGAAATAAAAAAAAAATAAAAATTCCCGCCTCTCTAGGTCTCCTTGACGCTGCCCCCATTGCCTCCAGGAACACTTAGGGGTCTGGATGAGCCAGCACGGGAGCGCTGTGACAGCACGGCTGCAACCCCAGCCTCGGACCGGTCCACCTCCACTAGGAACGCCAAAGAGTCTGGATGAGCCAGCACGGGAGTGTCGGTGAACAGCACCTTCAGACGACTGAAGGTTCTGTCCACCTCCGCTGACCACCGCCGGCCCCCGCTGAAGTAATGGGAGCAGCCACCTGACCAAAACCCCCGGTAGTAATTGGCAAACCCTAAAAACCGCTGCACCTCCTTTACCTGGTTCACCACCTCCACCTGCCCATTCACCACCCCAGAGGTGGAAATGCGCTAATCTAGGAAGGAAACGGCTTGTTTGGAGAACACATTATTCCCGTAATAACAAACTGGATATTACATTAGAGTTAACATTATATTACAATAAGGATATACATAATATTACATTAGAGTAATGTTAACATTATAATACAATAAGGTTATACATGATATTACATTAGAGTAATGTTAACATTATAATACAATAAGGATATACATGATATTACATTAGAGTTAACATTATATTACAATAAGGATATACATGATATTACATTAGAATAATGTATACGTGATATGCATTATTACACTCAAAACAATGCTGGGTTGTTTGGTTGACCCAACTGCTGGGTTTCAGGCGTTGGGTCACTTAGTTGGGATGTATTCTATAAAAAGAGCAAACTTGGGTTGTTTATGCTGTGTTATTGATATATGACCCAGCAGGTCAGATCAGAAGACTGGAGACGTAGGGGCGTGGCTTTAACATAGTTGTTTTTAGCCACCTGTGAGAGCAAATGTCATTTATCTTTTCTGTTGTATAGTTATCACATGTTAAGGTTGAACATTGACATTTTTTGTAGCTTCACTGAGGCTTACAGATGTGTCATGAAACATCTTCATATTCTAGAATAATGTGTAAAATGCTTGTCACGCCCGACCGCAAAGAGCCTTTATATTCTCTATTTTGGTTAGGTCGGGGTGTGACTAGGGTGGGTTATCTAGGCTGTTTTATTTCTATGTTGGCCTGGTATGGTTCCCAATCAGAGGCAGCTGTTTAGCGTTGTCTCTGATTGGGGGATCATATTTAGGCAGCCATTTCCCCACTGTGTTTTGTGGGATCTTGTTTTTGTGTTGTTGCCTGTGAGCACTCCAGAACGTCACGTTTCGTTTATTCTTTATTGTTTTTTGTGTGGTTCACTTCAATAAAAATATCAAACCGATTTCACTTTGGAGCATCCCTGGTCAGACTGGCCTACCTGATTTCGCTTTGGTCCGAGTGTTATTCAATCTCAATGCTAAACTTTTAAAGGAACATTTAAATGTGCAGTATGTTAACATGATGGTCAGTCCAGATGAGGAAAGGGTGCATCTAATAAGCCACAACTCCTGAAAATAACCACACCTTCAAAAGACCCACCACAGCAAACCAAATTAAAGTCAAAAACCCCAACTGATGGTTAGTTCCGCTCTGTCTGGACCGAGCTTCCTCAAAAGAAACCCAACATGCATTCGGCTCCAACCCCAGCCTGGGTAAACCTCCACTAGGAACACCAATCCAACTGGCTGGATGAAAACAACCCAACATGCATTCACTCAATCCAACTGGCTGGATAAGGCCACACAACCCAACATGCATTCACTCAATCCAACTGTCTGGAACAGGAACAACAACCCAACATGCATTCCAATCCAACTGGAGCTGCTGTGAAGGCCACAACTCCAACCCCAGCCTCGGACCATTCACTCCAACTCCACTGGAACCAACAACCCAACTGGATGAGCCAATCCAACTGGCTGGTGTAAGGTGAACAGCACCTTCAGACGACTGAACTGGTTCTGTCCACCCCATGCTTCACCAATCCAACTGGCTGGCCCCCCAACTGCATTCACTCAATAACTGGGAGCAGCCAAAACCCAAAATTCACCCCAACTGGCTGGTAAGGCAAACCTAAAAACATGCATTCACCTCCAACTGGCTGGATAAGGACCAACATGCATTCACGCCAACTGGCTGGATAAGGCCACACAACCCAACATGCATTCACTCAATCCAACTGGCTGGGTAAGGCCAACAACCCAACATGCATTCACCAATCCAACTGGCTGGGTAAGGGAGAACCCAACATGCATTCACCAATAACAAACTGGCTGGATTAGGCCATTACAGTTAACATTATATTACAATAAGGATATACATAATATTACATTAGAGTAATGGCTTAACCATTACAACCCAATATGCATTCATACATGATATTACTGGATAAGGCCAATGTTAACATTATAATACAATAAGGATATACATGATATTACATTAGAGTTAACATTATATTACAATAAGGATATACATGATATTACATTAGAATAATGTATAAGTGAACATGCATTCACTCAATCCAACTGGCTGGGTCAAAACAACCCAACATGCATTCACTCAATCATGTATACTGGCTCAAAACAAACTTGGGTTGTTTGTTGAACAACCCAACATGGGTTCACTCAATCCAACTGGCTGGGTAAGGCCATACAACCCAACAGCATTCACTTGTTTAACTGGCTGGGTAAGGCCAACAACCCAACATGTTCACTCAATCAGAACTGTCTGGGTAAGGCCAACAACCCAACATGCATTTAACACTAGTTGGCTTTAGGCCACCAACCCAACATGCATTCACTATCTTTTCTGTTGTAACAGTTCATCAATCCAACTGTCTGGATAAGAACAACCCAACATGCATTCACTCAATCCAACTGTACTGGATGGCCAACAACCCAACATATTCAGAATAATCCAACTGGCTGGGTCAAATCCCAACATGCATTCACTTTTATTTCAATGGCTGGGTAAGGCCAACAACCCAACATGCATTCACCAATCCAGAGGGCTGGATAAGGCCACACAACCCAACATGCATTCACTCAATCCAACTGGCTGGGTAAGGCCAACAACCCTTTATGCATTCACTCAATTTGGGGCTGGGTAAGGCCATTTCCCCACTTCACTCAATTGGCTGGATCTTGTTTTTGTGTTGGCTGGATAAGGCCACTCCAGACATGCATTTATTCTTTAACTGTTTTTGTAAGGCCACACAACCCAACAAAATTCACCAATCCAACTGGCTTTGGAGCATCAACCCAACATGCATTCACTCAATTGGCTGGATATCAGACTGCATTCACTCAATTTCAGACTGGCTGGATAAGGTCCACACAACCCAACATGTTCAATCCAACTGGCTGGATAAGGCCACAATGCCCAACATGCATTTAAAGGAACATTTAAATGTGCATTCACTAATCAACTGGCTGGGTAAGGCCAACAACCCAACATGCATTCACACAATCCAACTGGCTGGATGAGGCCAACAACCCAACCAACATGCATTCACTCAATCCAACTGGCTGGATAAGGCCAACTTTGAACCCAACATGCATTCACATTGGCAAAACAACCCAACATGCATTCAAATCCAACTGGCTGGAAAGGCCACACAACCCAACATGCATTCACTTAAATGTTGGGTAAGGCCAACAACCCAACATGCATTCACTCAATCCAACTGGCTGGGTAAGGCCAACAACCCAACATGCATTCACTCAATCCAACTGGCTGGATAAGGCCAACAACCCAACATGCATTCACTCAATCCAACTGGCTGGATAAGGCCAACAACCCAACATGCATTCACTCAATCCAACTGGCTGGATAAAACAACCCAACATGCATTCACTCAATCCAACTGGCTGGATAAGGCCAACAACCCAACATGCATTCACTCAATCCAACTGGCTGGGTAAGGCCAACAACCCAACATGCATTCACTCAACCAACTGGCTGGGTAAGGCCAACAACCCAACATGCATTCACTCAATCCAACTGGCTGGGTAAGGCCAACAACCCAACATGCATTCACTCAATCCAACTGGCTGGATAAGGCCAACAACCCAACATGCATTCACTCAATCCAACTGGCTGGATAAGGCCAACAACCCAACATGCATTCACTCAATCCAACTGGCTGGGTCAAAACAACCCAACATGCATTCACTCAATCCAACTGGCTGGATAAGGCCAACAACCCAACATGCATTCACTCAATCCAACTGGCTGGGTAAGGCCAACAACCCAACATGCATTCACTCAATCCAACTGGCTGGGTCAAAACAACCCAACATGCATTCACTCAATCCAACTGGCTGGGTAAGGCCAACAACCCAACATGCATTCACTCAATCCAACTGGCTGGATAAGGCCAACAACCCAACATGCATTCACTCAATCCAACTGGCTGGATAAGGCCAACAACCCAACATGCATTCACTCAATCCAACTGGCTGGGTAAGGCCAACAACCCAACATGCATTCACTCAATCCAACTGGCTGGATAAGGCCAACAACCCAACATGCATTCACTCAATCCAACTGGCTGGATAAGGCCAACAACCCAACATGCATTCACTCAATCCAACTGGCTGGATAAGGCCAACAACCCAACATGCATTCACTCAATCCAACTGGCTGGATAAGGCCAACAACCCAACATGCATTCACTCAATCCAACTGGCTGGATAAGGCCAACAACCCAACATGCATTCACTCAATCCAACTGGCTGGATAAGGCCAACAACCCAACATGCATTCACTCAATCCAACTGGCTGGGTCAAAACAACCCAACATGCATTCACTCAATCCAACTGGCTGGATAAGGCCAACAACCCAACATGCATTCACTCAATCCAACTGGCTGGATAAGGCCAACAACCCAACATGCATTCACTCAATCCAACTGGCTGGGTCAAAACAACCCAACATGCATTCACTCAATCCAACTGGCTGGATAAGGCCAACAACCCAACATGCATTCACTCAATCCAACTGGCTGGGTCAAAACAACCCTGTGAATGTTCTGTCCAATATCTACCCAGCGCTGTGTTACCAAAGAACGCAAATTGGATTGTTTTTAAGACAGCATTTTTTTTTTAGTTTACTGTATCACCCAGAGAGATAATTATCTGCACAGTCAATAACATTAGCTTGACATTAGCATAATTCATCTTTAATCCTATTATTGTGATGTAAATAACATTCAACAGGCAATCAATCCTCCACTGCATGAACTGTGCCTGAGGAAAGTCTGATATAGGCAAGGGATGCTCCAAACTTCTGATGCCAAAAGCGATTAATTAACGAAGCAGGTCTTTAAGCAGAGCTATTGTACTACAGTAGTCCCACTACCTGAGAGATGCAGCCGAGTTGCTATGGTAACGGAGTCAGGTTCTATTCTTGTTGCAGGTTCTTTGTTTGCTTGTCTCTTTCTCATTCCCTGTACTCACATTCATGTATAAACACACACAAACGGGCACGCAAATGGCTTCGCACACACACACACACACACACACACACACACACACACACACACACACACACACACACACACACACACACACACACACACACACACACACACACACACACACACACACACACACACACACACACACACACAGAGATACATTATTATGTTTCAAGTGTTGACTGATTGAAAATTAAACACACGTTTTTTCCCCATAGTATGCTAGCTAGCTACAATGGTAACGTCAACCTAGCCTAGCCTAGCTTGCTCTGCAGTACAAGCTAGCTTGACTTGCTTTAAAGTTAGAGAAACAATTTAAGGAAAAAGTAACTAATGAAAACATGTCTTATTATCACCTAAAACAATATATTTATCCTGTCTTTAATGAAAAGGTCATATTTTGCAATCTCCCAAAATAATGGGATCTCTTATGAGAGACAGCCACTCCTCCATCTTGCCTTGTGAACACTACACCTGTCCTGTCAGTAGCGGGGCAAGACTCCGTGAAGATGACGTACGGCGTAATGAAATACGTCACGATGTAAATGGGGCAGAAGAATATCAGGATCCCATCAATGTACTATCTAGTCTTTCCTGTTATCTCCCATCAATGTACTATCTAGTCTTTCCTGTTATCTCCCATCAATGTACTATCTAGTCTTTCCTGTTATCTCCCATCAATGTACTATCTAGTCTTTCCTGTTATCTCCCATCAATGTACTATCTAGTCTTTCCTGTTATCTCCCATCAATGTACTATCTAGTCTTTCCTGTTATCTCTCATCAATGTACTATCTAGTCTTTCCTGTTATCTCCCATCAATGTACTATCTAGTCTTTCCTGGTATCTCCCATCAATGTACTATCTAGTCTTTCCTGTTATCTCCCATCAATGTACTATCTAGTCTTTCCTGTTATCTCCCATCAATGTACTATCTAGTCTTTCCTGTTATCTCTTTCCTGTTATCATCAATGTACTATCTAGTCTTTCCTGTTATCTCCCATCAATGTACTATCTAGTCTTTCCTGTTATCTCCCATCAATGTACTATCTAGTCTTTCCTGTTATCTCCCATCAATGTACTATCTAGTCTTTCCTGTTATCTCCCATCAATGTACTATCTAGTCTTTCCTGTTATCTCCCATCAATGTACTATCTAGTCTTTCCTGTTATCTCCCATCAATGTACTATCTAGTCTTTCCTGTTATCTCCCATCAATGTACTATCTAGTCTTTCCTGTTATCTCCCATCAATGTACTATCTAGTCTTTCCTGTTATCTCCCATCAATGTACTATCTAGTCTTTCCTGTTATCTCCCATCAATGTACTATCTAGTCTTTCCTGTTATCTCCCATCAATGTACTATCTAGTCTTTCCTGTTATCTCCCATCAATGTACTATCTAGTCTTTCCTGTTATCTCCCATCAATGTACTATCTAGTCTTTCCTGTTATCTCCCATCAATGTACTATCTAGTCTTTCCTGTTATCTCCCATCAATGTACTATCTAGTCTTTCCTGGCACTCCCATCAATGTACTACCTGTTATCTCCCATCATTGTACTATCTAGTCTTTCCTGTTATCTCCCATCAATGTACTATCTAGTCTTTCTTGTTATCTCCCATCAATGTACTATCTAGTCTTTCCTGTTATCTCCCATCAATGTACTATCTAGTCTTTCCTGGTTATCTCCCATCAATGTACTGTCTAGTCTTTCCTGTTATCTCCCATCAATGTACTATCTAGTCTTTCCTGTTATCTCCCATCAATGTACTATCTAGTATTTCCTGTTATTTATTAAGCTGGACGATATTTGCATCCTCAGAGAGTCCTTTGCCGTAACTAGAATGGTTTCTATCAGGGCACAGTGGTAACTAGAATGGTTTCTATCAGGGCACAGTGGTAACTAGAATGGTTTCTATCAGGGCACAGTGGTAACTAGAATGGTTTCTATCAGGGCACAGTGGTAACTAGAATGGTTTCTATCAGGGCACAGTGGTAACTAGAATGGTTTCTATCAGGGCACAGTGGTAACTAGAATGGTTTCTATCAGGGCACAGTGGTAACTAGAATGGTTTCTATCAGGGCACAGTGGTAACTAGAATGGTTTCTATCAGGGCACAGTGGTAACTAGAATGGTTTCTATCAGGGCACAGTGGTAACTAGAATGGTTTCTATCAGGGCACAGTGGTAACTAGAATGGTTTCTATCAGGGCACAGTGGTAACTAGAATGGTTTCTATCAGGGCACAGTGGTAACTAGAATGGTTTCTATCAGGGCACAGTGGTAACTAGAATGGTTTCTATCAGGGCACAGTGGTAACTAGAATGGTTTCTATCAGGGCACAGTGGTAACTAGAATGGTTTCTATCAGGGCACAGTGGTAACTAGAATGGTTTCTATCAGGGCACAGTGGTAACTAGAATGGTTTCTATCAGGGCACAGTGGTAACTAGAATGGTTTCTATCAGGGCACAGTGGTAACTAGAATCCTCTCAACCTGCTCTCCTCTCCTCCTCTCTCATCCTCTCCCCTCCTCTCCCCTCCTCTGCTCTGCTCTCCCCTGCTCTCCCCTGCTATCCTCTCTCATCTTCTCCTCTCCCATCCTCTCCTCTCCCCTGCTCTCCCCTCCTCTCCTCTCAACAGCCACTGCATGCAGCCTGCTCCAGACTGATTGCATGATTTTGTGAAGTTCCCCCTCTCCACCTGTTTGTTTATGGTCTGTGTGTGTGTGTGTGTGTGTGTGTGTGTGTGTGTGTGTGTGTGTGTGTGTGTGTGTGTGTGTGTGTGTGTGTGTGTGTGTGTGCGTGCGTGCGTGCGTGCGTGCGTGCGTGCGTGCGTGCGTGTGTGTGTGTGTGTGCATTAGAGAAAAGCTTTGACGAGAAGAGTGGTAATAATTAATCACTATGTATCCTATCATTAATCACCATGTATCCTATCATTAATCACTATGTATCCTATCACTAATCACTATGTATCCTATCACTAATCACTATGTATCCTATCACTAATCACTATGTATCCTATCATTAATCACTATGTATCCAATCATTAATCATTATGTATTCTATCATGAATCACTATGTATCCTATCATTAATCACTATGTATCCTATCATTAATCACTATGTATTCTATCATGAATCACTATGTATCCTATCATTAATCACTATGTATCCTATCATTAATCACTATGTATCCTATCATGAATCACTATGTATCCTATCATTAATCACTATGTATCCTATCATTAATCACTATGTATCCTATCATTAATCACTATGTATCCTATCATTAATCACTATGTATCCTATCATTAATCATGATGTATCCTATCATTAATCATGATGTATCCTATCATTAATCATGATGTATCCTATCATTAATCACTATGTATTCTATCATTAATCACTATGTATCCTATCATTAATCACCATGTATCCTATCATTAATCACTATGTTTCCTATCATTAATCACTATGTATCCTATCATTAATCACTATGTATCCTATCATTAATCACCATGTATCCTATCATTAATCATGATGTATCCTATCATTAATCATGATGTATCCTATCATTAATCAATATGTTTCCTATCATGAATCACTATGTATCCTATCATTAATCACTATGTATCCTATCATGAATCACTATGTATCCTATCATTAATCATGATGTATCCTATCATTAATCATGATGTATCCTATCATTAATCACCATGTATCCTATCATTAATCACTATGTTTCCTATCATTAATCACTATGTATCCTATCATTAATCATGATGTATCCTATCATTAATCATGATGTATCCTATCATTAATCAGAATAATTATCCTCCACAAGGTGTTCTCCTCCTTATAACAGGAGCTCAGTTCTCCTTATAACAGCAGCTCAGTTCTCCTTATAACAGGAGCTCAGACGTCTTATAACAGGAGCTCAGTTCTCCTTATAACAGGAGCTCAGACGTCTTATAACAGGAGCTCAGTTCTCCTTATAACAGGAGCTCAGTTCTCCTTACAACAGGAGCTCAGACGTTTTATAAACTCATTCAAATTGGAAAATAGCTAAAGAATGTTGACGTCTGGAATACGGATATCAATAACCAGGAGATTATCTAAAGAGATTATGATAAGGTTCTCTCTATCAGAGGGTGGACGTGGTGTGTGTGTGTGTGTGTGTGTGTGTGTGTGTGTGTGTGTGTGTGTGTGTGTGTGTGTGTGTGTGTGTGTGTGTGTGTGTGTGTGTGTGTGTGTGTGTGTGTGTGTGTGTGTGTGGCCTCCTCATATGATATATTATATTCATGGACAGCCTTATCTCTACCAAGAAGAGGAAACTTTCCCCCCCAACAATTAATTTATGTTTTCCTGATTAGTTACATTTTAGATGTTTAATTACACCTAGGATGTGTCCCAAACACCACCCTTTTCCCTAGATAGTGCACCAGAGCCCTGGTCAAAATGTAGTGCACTACAAAGGGAACATCTGGGATACAGGCCTATTCTCCTCCATCCTCCATTCATCCATTATGTTCCTTTCAGACAAAGAACAAAGCTTGTCTCTACACCAACAACACATGGCAGAAAGATGATGTTGATAAACATGGTTTAATAACAGCCGGGTCAGAACTCTATGGTTAGTCTAGTGATGATGATTAACATGGTTTAATAACAGCTGGGTCAGAACTCTATGGTTAGTCTAGTGATGATGATTAACATGGTTTAATAACAGCTGGGTCAGAACTCTATGGTTAGTCTAGTGATGATGATGATGATGAACTGGTTGATAAACATGGTTTAATAACAGCTGGGTCAGAACTCTATGGTTAGTCTAGTGATGATGATTAACATGGTTTAATAACAGCTGGGTCAGAACTCTATGGTTAGTCTAGTGATGATGATTAACATGGTTTAATAACAGCTGGATCAGAACTCTATGGTTAGTCTAGTGATGATGATTAACATGGTTTAATAACAGCTGGGTCAGAACTCTATGGTTAGTCTAGTGATGATGATTAACATGGTTTAATAACAGCTGGGTCAGAACTCTATGGTTAGTCTAGTGATGATGATTAACATGGTTTAATAACAGCTGGGTCAGAACTCTATGGTTAGTCTAGTGATGATGATTAACATGGTTTAATAACAGCTGGGTCAGAACTCTATGGTTAGTCTAGTGATGATGATTAATGGTTTAATAACAGCTGGGTCAGAACTCTATGGTTAGTCTAGTGATGATGATTAACATGGTTTAATAACAGCTGGGCCAGAACTCTATGGTTAGTCTAGTGATGATGATTAACATGGTTTACATTTACATTTAAGTCATGGTTAGTCAGTGATGCTCTTATCCAGAGCGACTTAATAAAGCTGGGTCATAACTCTTATGGTTAGTCTAGTGATGATGATTAACATGCATCTAATAACAGCTGGGTCAGAACTCTATGGTTAGTCTAGTGATGATGATGGTTTAATAACAGCCCTGGTTAGTCTAGTATGATATCCTTAATAACAGCTGGTCAGAACTCTATGGTTAGTCTAGTGATGATGATGATGATTAAACATGGTTTAATAACAGCTGGGTCAGAACTCTATGGTTAGTCTAGTGATGATGATGATGAACATGATAAACATGGTTTAATAACAGCTGGGTCAGAACTCTAGGTTAGTCTAGTGATGATGATTAACATGGTTTAATAACAGCTGGGTCAGAACTCTATGGTTAGTCTAGTGATGATGATTAACATGGTTTAATAACAGCTGGATCAGAACTCTATGGTTAGTCTAGTGATGATTAACAGTTTGGTTTAATAACAGCTGGGTCAGAACTCTATGGTTAGTCTAGTGATGATGATTAACATGGTTTAATAACAGCTGGGTCAGAACTCTATGGTTAGTCTAGTGATGATGATGATGATGATGATGATGATAAACATGGTTTAATAACAGCTGGGTCAGAACTCTGTGGTTAGTCTAGTGATGATGATTAACATGATTTAATAACAGCTGGGTCAGAACTCTATGGTTAGTCTAGTGATGATGATTAACATGGTTTAATAACAGCTGGGTCAGAACTCTATGGTTAGTCTAGTGATGATGATGATGATGATGATGATGATAAACATGGTTTAATAACAGCTGGGTCAGAACTCTGTGGTTAGTCTAGTGATGATGATTAACATGATTTAATAACAGCTGGGTCAGAACTCTATGGTTAGTCTAGTGATGATGATTAACATGGTTTAATAACAGCTGGGTCAGAACTCTATGGTTAGTCTAGTGATGATGATTAACATGAATCAGAACTGGTTATGTGATGATGATGATTTAACATGGTTTAATAACAGCTGGGTCAGAACACTATGGTTAGTCTAGTGATGATGATGATAACATGATCATGATGATTAAACATGGTTTAATAACAGCTGGGTCAGAACTCTATGGTTAGTCTAGTGATGATGATGTTAACATGGTTTAATAACAGCTGGGTCAGAACTCTATGGTTAGTCTAGTGATGATGATGCTATGATGATGATTAACATGGTTTAATAACAGCTGGGTCAGAACTCTATGGTTAGTCTAGTGGATGATGATGATTAACATGGTTTAATAACAGCTGGGTCAGAACTCTATGGTTAGTCTAGTGATGATGATTAACATGGTTTAATAACAGCTGGGTCAGAACTCTATGGTTAGTCTAGTGATGATGATTAACATGGTTTAATAACAGCTGGGTCAGAACTCTACTGGTTAGTCTAGTGATGATGATTGAATGATGATCAGAACCTATGAATAACAGCTGGGTCAGAACTCTATGGTTAGTCTAGTGATGATGATTAACATGGTAGGGTCAGAACTCTATGGTTAGTCTAGTGATGATGATTAACATGGTTTAATAACAGCTGGGTCAGAACTCTATGGTTAGTCTAGTGATGATGATTAACATGGTTTAATAACAGCTGGGTCAGAACTCTATGGTTAGTCTAGTGATGATGATGATGATGATGATGATAAACATGGTTTAATAACAGCTGGGTCAGAACTCTATGGTTAGTCTAGTGATGATGATTAACATGGTTTAATAACAGCTGGGTCAGAACTCTATGGTTAGTCTAGTGATGATGATTAACATGGTTTAATAACAGCTGGGTCAGAACTCTATGGTTAGTCTAGTGATGATGATGATGATGATGATGATAAACATGGTTTAATAACAGCTGGGTCAGAACTCTATGGTTAGTCTAGTGATGATGATTAACATGGTTTAATAACAGCTGGATCAGAACTCTATGGTTAGTCTAGTGATGATGATTATCACGGTTTAATAACAGCTGGGTCAGAACTCTATGGTTAGTCTAGTGATGATGATGACTAACATGGTTTAATAACAGCTGGGTCAGAACTCTATGGTTAGTCTAGTGATGATGATTAACATGGTTTAATAACAGCTGGGTCAGAACTCTATGGTTAGTCTAGTGATGATGATGATGTTATGGTTAGTCATGGTTTAATAACAGCTGGGTCAGAACTCTATGGTTGTCTAATAACAGTGGGTCATGATGATGATTAAACATGGTTTAATAACAGCTGGGTCAGAACTCTATGGTTAGTCTAGTGATGATGATTAACATGGTTTAATAACAGCTGGATCAGAACTCTATGGTTAGTCTAGTGATGATGATTAACATGGTTTAATAACAGCTGGGTCAGAACTCTATGGTTAGTCTAGTGATGAAGATTAACATGTTGATTAACATGGTTTAATAACAGCTGGGTCAGAACTCTATGGTTAGTCTAGTGATGATGATTAACATGGTTTAATAACAGCTGGGTCAGAACTCTATGGTTAGTCTAGTGATGATGATTAACATGGTTTAATAACAGCTGGGTCAGAACTCTATGGTTAGTCTAGTGATGATGATTAACATGGTTTAATAACAGCTGGGTCAGAACTCTATGGTTAGTCTAGTGATGATGATTAAACATGGTTTAATAACAGCTGGGTCAGAACTCTATGGTTAGTCTAGTGATGATGATTAACATGGTGATGATGATGCAAACATGGTAATAACAGCTGGGTCAGAACTCTATGGTTAGTCTAGTGATGATGATTAACATGGTTTAATAACAGCTGGGAACTCAGAACTCTATGGTTAGTCAGTGATGATGGTTAGTCTAGTGATGATGATGGTTTAATAACAGCTGGGTCAGAACTCTATGGTTAGTCTAGTGATGATGATTAACATGGTTTAATAACAGCTGGGTCAGAACTCTATGGTTAGTCTAGTGATGATGATTAACATGGTTTAATAACAGCTGGGTCAGAACTCTATGGTTAGTCTAGTGATGAATGATTAACATGGTTTAATAATCAGCTGGGTCAGAACTCTATGGTTAGTCTAGTGATGATGATTAACATGGTTTAATAACAGCTGGGTCAGAACTCTATGGTTAGTCTAGTGATGATGATGATGATGGTTAACATGGATTAACTGGTAATAACAGCTGGGTCAGAACTCTATGGTTAGTCTAGTGATGATGATGATGAACATGGTTTAATAACAGCTGGGTCAGAACTCTATGGTTAGTCTAGTGATGATGATTAACATGGTTTAATAACAGCTGGGTCAGAACTCTATGGTTAGTCTAGTGATGATGATTAACATGGTTTAATAACAGCTGGGTCAGAACTCTATGGTTAGTCTGGTTTAATAACAGTGATGATGAGTCTAGTGATGATAATTAAACATGGTTTAATAACAGCTGGGTCAGAACTCTATGGTTAGTCTAGTGATGATGATGATATTAACATGGTTTAATAACAGCTGGGTCAGAACTCTATGGTTAGTCTAGTGATGATGATGATAACATGGTTTAATAACAGCTGGGTCAGAACTCTATGGTTAGTCTAGTGATGATGATTAACATGGTTTAATAACAGCTGGGTCAGAACTCTATGGTTAGTCTAGTGATGATGATTGAAAAACATGGTTTAATAACAGCCGGGTCAGAACTCTATGGTTAGTCTAGTGATGATGATTAACATGGTTTAATAACAGCTGGGTCAGAACTCTATGGTTAGTCTAGTGATGATGATTAACATGGTTTAATAACAGCTGGGTCAGAACTCTATGGTTAGTCTAGTGATGATGATTAACATGGTTTAATAACAGCTGGGTCAGAACTCTATGGTTAGTCTAGTGATGATGATTAACATGGTTTAATAACAGCTGGGTCAGAACTCTATGGTTAGTCTAGTGATGATGATGATGATGGTTTAATAACAGCTGGATCTGGAGAACTCTGATTAACATGGTTTAATAACAGCTGGGTCAGAACTGATGAGTGATGATGATATTAACATGGTTTAATAACAGCTGGGTCAGAACTCTAGGTTAGTCTAGTGATGATGATTAACATGGTTTAATAACAGCTGGGTCAGAACTCTATGGTTAGTCTAGTGATGATGATTAACATGAATAACAGCTGGACATGGTTTAATAACAGCTGGGTCAGAACTCTATGGTTAGTCTAGTGATGATGATTAACATGGTTTAATAACAGCTGGGTCAGAACTCTATGGTTAGTCTAGTGATGATGATGATGAAACATGGTTTAATAACAGCTGGGTCAGAACTCTATGGTTAGTCTAGTGATGATGATGATGATTAACATGGTTTAATAACAGCTGGGTCAGAACTCTATGGTTAGTCTAGTGATGATGATGATGATTAACATGGTTTAATAACAGCTGGGTCAGAACTCTATGGTTAGTCTAGTGATGATGATTAACATGGTTTAATAACAGCTGGGTCAGAACTCTATGGTTAGTCTAGTGATGATGATGATGATTAACATGGTTTAATAACAGCTGGGTCAGAACTCTATGGTTAGTCTAGTGATGATGATTAACATGGTTTAATAACAGCTGGGTCAGAACTCTATGGTTAGTCTAGTGATGATGATTAACATGGTTTAATAACAGCTGGGTCAGAACTCTATGGTTAGTCTAGTGATGATGATTAACATGGTTTAATAACAGCTGGGTCAGAACTCTATGGTTAGTCTAGTGATGATGATTAACATGGTTTAATAACAGCTGGGTCAGAACTCTATGGTTAGTCTAGTGATGATGATGATTAACATGGTTTAATAACAGCTGGGTCAGAACTCTATGGTTAGTCTAGTGATGATGATTAACATGGTTTAATAACAGCTGGGTCAGAACTCTATGGTTAGTCTAGTGATGATGATTAACATGGTTTAATAACAGCTGGGTCAGAACTCTATGGTTAGTCTAGTGATGATGATGATGATTAACATGGTTTAATAACAGCTGGGTCAGAACTCTATGGTTAGTCTAGTGATGATGATTAACATGGTTTATGATGATCAGAACTGATGATGAACAGATCTGATCTATGATGATGATAACATGGTTTAATAACAGCTGGGTCAGAACTCTATGGTTAGTCTAGTGATGATGATTAACATGGTTTAATAACAGCTGGGTCAGAACTCTATGGTTAGTCTAGTGATGATGATGATGATATCAAACTCTATGGTTAGTCATGGTTTAATAACAGCTGGGTCAGAACTCTATGGTTAGTCTAGTGATGATGATGATTAACATGGTTTAATAACAGCTGGGTCAGAACTCTATGGTTAGTCTAGTGATGATGATTAACATGGTTTAATAACAGCTGGGTCAGAACTCTATGGTTAGTCTAGTGATGATGATGATGATTAACATGGTTTAATAACAGCTGGGTCAGAACTCTATGGTTAGTCTAGTGATGATGATTAACATGGTTTAATAACAGCTGGGTCAGAACTCTATGGTTAGTCTAGTGATGATGATGATTAACATGGTTTAATAACAGCTGGGTCAGAACTCTATGGTTAGTCTAGTGATGATGATTAACATGGTTTAATAACAGCTGGGTCAGAACTCTATGGTTAGTCTAGTGATGATGATGATTAACATGGTTTAATAACAGCTGGGTCAGAACTCTATGGTTAGTCTAGTGATGATGATGAGGATGATGATGATAAACATGGTTTAATAACAGCTGGGTCAGAACTCTATGGTTAGTCTAGTGATGATGATGATTAACATGGTTTAATAACAGCTGGGTCAGAACTCTATGGTTAGTCTAGTGATGATGATTAACATGGTTTAATAACAGCTGGGTCAGAACTCTATGGTTAGTCTAGTGATGATGATGATTAACATGGTTTAATAACAGCTGGATCAGAACTCTATGGTTAGTCTAGTGATGATGATTAATTAACATGGTTTAATAACAGCTGGGTCAGAACTCTATGGTTAGTCTAGTGATGATGATTATACATGGTTTAATAACAGCTGGGTCAGAACTCTATGGTTAGTCTAGTGATGATGATTAACATGGTTTAATAACAGCTGGATCAGAACTCTATGGTTAGTCTAGTGATGATGATTAACATGGTTTAATAACAGCTGGGTCAGAACTCTATGGTTACAGCTGGGTCAGAACTCTATGGTTAGTCTAGTGATGATGATTAACATGGTTTAATAACAGCTGGGTCAGAACTCTATGGTTAGTCTAGTGATGATGATTAACATGGTTTAATAACAGCTGGATCAGAACTCTATGGTTAGTCTAGTGATGATGATTAACATGGTTTAATAACAGCTGGGTCAGAACTCTATGGTTAGTCTAGTGATGATGATGATTAACATGGTTTAATAACAGCTGGGTCAGAACTCTATGGTTAGTCTAGTGATGATGATTAACATGGTTTAATAACAGCTGGGTCAGAACTCTATGGTTAGTCTAGTGATGATGATGATGATGATGATTAACATGGTTTAATAACAGCTGGGTCAGAACTCTATGGTTAGTCTAGTGATGATGATTAACATGGTTTAATAACAGCTGGGTCAGAACTCTATGGTTAGTCTAGTGATGATGATGATTAACATGGTTTAATAACAGCTGGGTCAGAACTCTATGGTTATCTAGTGTTAGTCTAGTGATGATGATTAACATGGTTTAATAACAGCTGGGTCAGAACTCTATGGTTAGTCTAGTGATGATGATTAACATGGTTTAATAACAGCTGGGTCAGAACTCTATGGTTAGTCTAGTGATGATGATTAACATGGTTTAATAACAGCTGGGTCAGAACTCTATGGTTAGTCTAGTGATGATGATTAACATGGTTTAATAACAGCTGGGTCAGAACTCTATGGTTAGTCTAGTGATGATGATGATGATTAACATGGTTTAATAACAGCTGGGTCAGAACTCTATGGTTAGTCTAGTGATGATGATTAACATGGTTTAATAACAGCTGGGTCAGAACTCTATGGTTAGTCTAGTGATGATGATTAACATGGTTTAATAACAGCTGGGTCAGAACTCTATGGTTAGTCTAGTGATGATGATGATTAACATGGTTTAATAACAGCTGGGTCAGAACTCTATGGTTAGTCTAGTGATGATGATTAACATGGTTTAATAACAGCTGGGTCAGAACTCTATGGTTAGTCTAGTGATGATGATGATGATGATTAACATGGTTTAATAACAGCTGGGTCAGAACTCTATGGTTAGTCTAGTGATGATGATGATGATGAACATGGTTTAATAACAGCTGGGTCAGAACTCTATGGTTAGTCTAGTGATGATGATTAACATGGTTTAATAACAGCTGGGTCAGAACTCTATGGTTAGTCTAGTGATGATGATTAACATGGTTTAATAACAGCTGGGTCAGAACTCTATGGTTAGTCTAGTGATGATGATTAACATGGTTTAATAACAGCTGGGTCAGAACTCTATGGTTAGTCTAGTGATGATGATGATGATGATAACATGGTTTAATAACAGCTGGGTCAGAACTCTATGGTTAGTCTAGTGATGATGATGATGATGATAAACATGGTTTAATAACAGCTGGGTCAGAACTCTATGGTTAGTCTAGTGATGATGATGATTAACATGGTTTAATAACAGCTGGGTCAGAACTCTATGGTTAGTCTAGTGATGATGATTAACATGGTTTAATAACAGCTGGGTCAGAACTCTATGGTTAGTCTAGTGATGATGATTAACATGGTTTAATAACAGCTGGGTCAGAACTCTATGGTTAGTCTAGTGATGATGATTAACATGGTTTAATAACAGCTGGGTCAGAACTCTATGGTTAGTCTAGTGATGATGATGATTAACATGGTTTAATAACAGCTGGATCAGAACTCTATGGTTAGTCTAGTGATGATGATTAACATGGTTTAATAACAGCTGGGTCAGAACTCTATGGTTAGTCTAGTGATGATGATGATTAACATGGTTTAATAACAGCTGGGTCAGAACTCTATGGTTAGTCTAGTGATGATGATGATTAACATGGTTTAATAACAGCTGGGTCAGAACTCTATGGTTAGTCTAGTGATGATGATGATTAACATGGTTTAATAACAGCTGGGTCAGAACTCTATGGTTAGTCTAGTGATGATGATTAACATGGTTTAATAACAGCTGGGTCAGAACTCTATGGTTAGTCTAGTGATGATGATGATTAACATGGTTTAATAACAGCTGGGTCAGAACTCTATGGTTAGTCTAGTGATGATGATTAACATGGTTTAATAACAGCTGGGTCAGAACTCTATGGTTAGTCTAGTGATGATGATTAACATGGTTTAATAACAGCTGGGTCAGAACTCTATGGTTAGTCTAGTGATGATGATTAACATGGTTTAATAACAGCTGGGTCAGAACTCTATGGTTAGTCTAGTGATGATGATGATTAACATGGTTTAATAACAGCTGGATCAGAACTCTATGGTTAGTCTAGTGATGATGATGATTAACATGGTTTAATAACAGCTGGGTCAGAACTCTATGGTTAGTCTAGTGATGATGATTAACATGGTTTAATAACAGCTGGGTCAGAACTCTATGGTTAGTCTAGTGATGATGATGATTAACATGGTTTAATAACAGCTGGGTCAGAACTCTATGGTTAGTCTAGTGATGATGATGATGATTAACATGGTTTAATCAGATGAGAAGGAGAATAGTCAGAATGCTTCATGTCTATTCTAATACAGTCTCATAATTTCAATGTTTGGTTCAGTCACAACAAGCTAATTAATAATCTACAATGAGATTCTGGTCTATTACATTCTGCTTCTCTGTTGGTCTCTTCATACTCCCTGTGTTCGAACCAGCTCTGTCATGGTACCTCTGCTCTGTTCTACATCTCTGTATTCTCTCGGCATGAGATGTTGTTGCACGTCTTCCTCCGTTGTACATCAGGCCTCTATTTCCTCCTCCCCGTTCAGACTGTCACAGTGTGTCAACACATTTCCACACAGCGTCACACAGGGTCCAGAGACACAGGGGAGATTATAGAGATCTAGACGCAGGAGGTCTCTGCCATTTCATACTAGCTTTTCAATGAGAAAATCCTCCCTATTGCGTGCACAACAGTAGCCTCATGAATATATCTCCTCCTTCCTAGTACTTGTTATATATAGCCCCTACCCTCTCTATATATCTCCTACTTTCGCGGTCTCCAGTACTAGATATATTTCTCCTAGCCTCTCTCTCTATATCTCCTACCCTCTCTCACTATCTCCTACCCTCTCTCTACATCTCCTACCCTCTCTCTATATCTCCTACCCTCTCTCTATATCTCTTACGTCACCCCGCTCCTCCGCTCTCTCCACTGGCTTCCAGTTGAAGCTCGCATCCGCTACAAGACCATGGTGCTTGCCTACGGAGCTGTGAGGGGAACGGCACCTCAGTACCTCCAGGCTCTGATCAGGCCCTACACCCAAACAAGGGCACTGCGTTCATCCACCTCTGGCCTGCTCGCCTCCCTACCACTGAGGAAGTACAGTTCCCGCTCAGCCCAGTCAAAACTGTTCGCTGCTCTGGCCCCCCAATGGTGGAACAAACTCCTCACGACGCCAGGACAGCGGAGTCAATCACCACCTTCCGGAGACACCTGAAACCCCACCTCTTTAAGGAATACCTAGGATAGGATAAGTAATCCTTCTCACCCCCCTAAAAGATTTAGATGCACTATTGTAAAGTGGCTGTTCCACTGGATGTCATAAGGTGAATGCACCAATTTGTAAGTCGCTCTGGATAAGAGCGTCTGCTAAATTACTTAAATGTAAATGTAAATGTTACCCTCTCTCTATATCTCCTAGCCTCTCTCTATATATCTCCTACCCTCTCTCTATATCTCCTACCCTCTCTCTACATCTCCTACCCTCTCTCTATATCTCCTACCCTCTCTCTATATCTCCTACCCTCTCTCTATATCTCCTACCCTCTCTCTATATCTCCTACCCTCTCTCTATATCTCCTACCCTCTCTCTATATCTCCTACCCTCTCTCTACATCTCCTACCCTCTCTCTATATCTCCTACCCTCTCTCTATATCTCCTACCCTCTCTCTATATCTCCTACCCTCTCTCTATATCTCCTACCCTCTCTCTATATCTCCTACCCTCTCTCTATATCTCCTACCCTCTCTATCTCCAGTACTAGATATATATATATATTGTATCTACGACCCTCTCCATCTCCTCCTCACCAGTAGCCTGCTATCTATGTATATGTATCTATCCATTCCTTCCCTAGCAGTTCTAGTTAAACCTCAGCATGCTATCTATGTATATGTATCTATCCATTCCTTCCCTAGCAGTTCTAGTTAAACCTCAGCATGCTATCTATGTATATTTATCTATCCATTCCTTCCCTAGCAGTTCTAGTTAAACCTCAGCATGCTATCTATGTATATGTATCTATCCATTCCTTCCCTAGCAGTTCTAGTTAAACCTCAGCATGCTATCTATGTATATGTATCTATCCATTCCTTCCCTAGCAGTTCTAGTTAAACCTCAGCATGCTATCTATGTATATGTATCTATCCATTCCTTCCCTAGCAGTTCTAGTTAAACCTCAGCATGCTATCTATGTATATGTATCTATCCATTCCTTCCCTAGCAGTTCTAGTTAAACCTCAGCATGCTATCTATGTATATGTATCTATCCATTCCTTCCCTAGCAGTTCTAGTTAAACCTCAGCATGCTATCTATGTATATGTATCTATCCATTCCTTCCCTAGCAGTTCTAGTTAAACCTCAGCATGCTATCTATGTATATGTATCTATCCATTCCTTCCCTAGCAGTTCTAGTTAAACCTCAGCATGCTATCTATGTATATGTATCTATCCATTCCTTCCCTAGCAGTTCTAGTTAAACCTCAGCATGCTATCTATGTATATGTATCTATCCATTCCTTCCCTAGCAGTTCTAGTTAAACCTCAGCATGCTATCTATGTATATGTATCTATCCATTCCTTCCCTAGCAGTTCTAGTTAAACCTCAGCATGCTATCTATGTATATGTATCTATCCATTCCTTCCCTAGCAGTTCTAGTTAAACCTCAGCATGCTATCTATGTATATGTATCTATCCATTCCTTCCCTAGCAGTTCTAGTTAAACCTCAGCATGCTATCTATGTATATGTATCTATCCATTCCTTCCCTAGCAGTTCTAGTTAAACCTCAGCATGCTATCTATGTATATGTATCTATCCATTCCTTCCCTAGCAGTTCTAGTTAAACCTCAGCATGCTATCTATGTATATGTATCTATCCATTCCTTCCCTAGCAGTTCTAGTTAAACCTCAGCATGCTATCTATGTATATGTATCTATCCATTCCTTCCCTAGCAGTTCTAGTTAAACCTCAGCATGCTATCTATGTATATGTATCTATCCATTCCTTCCCTAGCAGTTCTAGTTAAACCTCAGCATGCTATCTATGTATATGTATCTATCCATTCCTTCCCTAGCAGTTCTAGTTAAACCTCAGCATGCTATCTATGTATATGTATCTATCCATTCCTTCCCTAGCAGTTCTAGTTAAACCTCAGCATGCTATCTATGTATATGTATCTATCCATTCCTTCCCTAGCAGTTCTAGTTAAACCTCAGCATGCTATCTATGTATATGTATCTATCCATTCCTTCCCTAGCAGTTCTAGTTAAACCTCAGCATGCTATCTATGTATATGTATCTATCCATTCCTTCCCTAGCAGTTCTAGTTAAACCTCAGCATGCTATCTATGTATATGTATCTATCCATTCCTTCCCTAGCAGTTCTAGTTAAACCTCAGCATGCTATCTATGTATATGTATCTATCCATTCCTTCCCTAGCAGTTCTAGTTAAACCTCAGCATGCTATCTATGTATATGTATCTATCCATTCCTTCCCTAGCAGTTCTAGTTAAACCTCAGCATGCTATCTATGTATATGTATCTATCCATTCCTTCCCTAGCAGTTCTAGTTAAACCTCAGCATGCTATCTATGTATATGTATCTATCCATTCCTTCCCTAGCAGTTCTAGTTAAACCTCAGCATGCTATCTATGTATATGTATCTATCCATTCCTTCCCTAGCAGTTCTAGTTAAACCTCAGCATGCTATCTATGTATATGTATCTATCCATTCCTTCCCTAGCAGTTCTAGTTAAACCTCAGCATGCTATCTATGTATATGTATCTATCCATTCCTTCCCTAGCAGTTCTAGTTAAACCTCAGCATGCTATCTATGTATATGTATCTATCCATTCCTTCCCTAGCAGTTCTAGTTAAACCTCAGCATGCTATCTATGTATATGTATCTATCCATTCCTTCCCTAGCAGTTCTAGTTAAACCTCAGCATGCTATCTATGTATATGTATCTATCCATTCCTTCCCTAGCAGTTCTAGTTAAACCTCAGCATGCTATCTATGTATATGTATCTATCCATTCCTTCCCTAGCAGTTCTAGTTAAACCTCAGCATGCTATCTATGTATATGTATCTATCCATTCCTTCCCTAGCAGTTCTAGTTAAACCTCAGCATGCTATCTATGTATATGTATCTATCCATTCCTTCCCTAGCAGTTCTAGTTAAACCTCAGCATGCTATCTATGTATATGTATCTATCCATTCCTTCCCTAGCAGTTCTAGTTAAACCTCAGCATGCTATCTATGTATATGTATCTATCCATTCCTTCCCTAGCAGTTCTAGTTAAACCTCAGCATGCTATCTATGTATATTTATCTATCCATTCCTTCCCTAGCAGTTCTAGTTAAACCTCAGCATGCTATCTATGTATATGTATCTATCCATTCCTTCCCTAGCAGTTCTAGTTAAACCTCAGCATGCTATCTATGTAAATGTATCTATCCATTCCTTCCCTAGCAGTTCTAGTTAAACCTCAGCATGCTATCTATGTATATGTATCTATCCATTCCTTCCCTAGCAGTTCTAGTTAAACCCCAGCATGCTATCTATGTATATGTATCTATCCATTCCTTCCCTAGCAGTTCTAGTTAAACCTCAGCATGCTATCTATGTATATTTATCTATCCATTCCTTCCCATCAGTTCTAGTTAAACCTCAGCATGCTATCTATGTAAATGTATCTATCCATTCCTTCCCTAGCAGTTCTAGTTAAACCTCAGCATGCTATCTATGTATATGTATCTATCCATTCCTTCCCTAGCAGTTCTAGTTAAACCTCAGCATGCTATCTATGTATATGTATCTATCCATTCCTTCCCTAGCAGTTCTAGTTAAACCCCAGCATGCTATCTATGTATATGTATCTATCCATTCCTTCCCTAGCAGTTCTAGTTAAACCTCAGCATGCTATCTATGTAGATGTATCTATCCATTCCTTCCCTAGCAGTTCTAGTTAAACCTCAGCATGCTATCTATGTATATGTTCTATCCATTCCTTCCCTAGTCAGTTCTAGTTAAACCTGTCAGTCCATGTTGTTCTATGTTGTCCATGTTGTCTATCCATTCCTTCCATAGTCCAGTTCTAGTTAAACCTCCTGCATGCCTTTGTCCATGTTGTTCCTGTTGAACAACCACCAAGACCATTGAGTTCCTGTTGACAACAAGATGAAACCAAAACAACAACCAAATCCAGCAAGTCCAAAGTTGTCCATGTTGTCCAGTGTAGTTTACGTTGTTCCATGTTGTCCATGTTGTCCTTGTAGTCTCTTAGTCCATGTTGTTCCTGTTTATGTGGAATTCCTGTTGTCCATGTTGTCCATGTTGTCCATGTTGTCCTCTGTTGTTCCTGTTGTCCATGTTGTTCCTGTTCCATGTTGTCCAGTGTTGTTGTCCATGTTGTCCAGGTTGTTTGTTGCTCCCACCTGTTGTCCATGAGTTCCTGTCCATGTTGTCCATGTCCTGTTGTCCATGTTGTTCCTGTCCATGTTGTTCCTGTTGTCCATGTTGTTCCATGTTGTCCATGTTGTCCCTCCTTTGTCCACTTTGTTCCTGTTGTTCCTGTTGTCCATGTTGTTCCTGTTGTCCCTGTTGTCCCTGTTGATCTTGTTGTCCCTGTTGTTCCAGTTGTCGATGTTCCTGTTGTTCCTGTTGTTCCTGTTGTTCCTGTTGTCCTTGTTGTCCATGTTGTTCCTGTTGTCCCTGTTGTTCTTGTTGTCCCTGTTGTTCTTGTTGTCCATGTTGTTCCTGTTGTCCCTGTTGTTCTTGTTGTCCCTGTTGTCCTTGTTGTCCATGTTGTTCCTGTTGTCCATGTTGTTCTTGTTGTCCATGTTGTCCATGTTGTTCTTGTTGTCCCTGTTGTTCCTGTTGTCCATGTTGTCCATGTTGTCCTTGTTGTCCCTGTTGTTCCTGTTGTCCATGTTGTTCCTGTTGTCCATGTTGTTCCTGTTGTCCAAGTTGTCCATGTTGTCCATGTTGTCCTTGTTGTTCCTGTTGTCCATGTTGTTCCTGTTGTCCATGTTGTCCATGTTGTCCATGTTGTCCATGTTGTCCCTGTTGTCCCTGTTGTTCCCGTTGTCCGTGTTGTTCCTGTTGTCCATGTTGTTCCTGTTGTCCATGTTGTTCCTGTTGTCCATGTTGTCCCTGTTGTCCATGTTGTTCCTGTTGTCCATGTTGTTCCTGTTGTCCATGTTGTTCCTGTTGTCCATGTTGTTCCTGTTGTCCATGTTGTTCCTGTTGTCCATGTTGTTCCTGTTGTCCATGTTGTTCCTGTTGTCCATGTTGTTCTTGTTGTCCATGTTGTTCCTGTTGTCCATGTTGTTCCTGTTGTCCATGTTGTTCCTGTTGTTCTTGTTGTTCCTGTTGTCCATGTTGTTCCTGTTGTTCTTGTTGTTCCTGTTGTCCATGTTGTTCCTGTTACCCATGTTGTTCCTGTTCCCCATGTTGTTCCTGTTGTTCCTGTTGTTCCTGTTTTTCTTGTTGTTCTTGTTGTCCATGCTGTTCCTGTTGTCTCTGTTGTCCCTGTTGTAGTTGCGGATGTCTCCTTGACCTAAACCCATCCATATGCAATATGTACAGAATACTACTGCTATCTTACCTTACGTAACTACAGTAAACATTACATCTATACTGTATGTGTCTTCATTACGGCACAGAGTTTTTTCCTGGGTCAGACCATGTTGTCAGGAAATACCTCCCCGGGGCCTGGTCCTCCCCGGGCCCAAGTCCAAAATCAAAAGCAGACATAATGGGCCTCGGTTTTAGGATATTTAACAGATAAACAAGAGCTAATACCTTGGGAAGTTCTTGTTTTGCTGTGAAGAGACTCAAATGTACCTGATAAAAGGTGTTTACATCTCTCTGCATGGTTCTGGTCTGGACTGCATGGTTCTGGTCTGGACTGCATGGTTCTGGTCTGGACTGCATGGTTCTGGTCTGGACTGCTCGGTAGTAGCTCATCTGTGAGTGGTTGTTACAAAGGGTCTTCTTTAAAACTTCTTAAGGATGACGCAGAACACAGTTCCCATGCAGGAACATCACTCAGCGGAATTTCAGAGCGCCACCTATAGTTTTTGATAAAACTCAAACTTTCATTAAACTTTCATTAAAATACACATTCAAGGTAGTGAATTAAAGCTACACTCGTTGTGAATCTATCCACCAAGTCAGATTTGTAAAATGCTTTTCGACGAAAGCATGAGAAGCTATTATGTGATAGCATGTACCCCCGAAATACTGCAACGTCACCTAACACGACAGATTTTGCGTTAGCCGGCGCTACCCAAAACGCAGAAATAAAACATAAAACATTCATTACCTTTGACGAGCTTCTTTCTTGGCACTCCTAGATGTCCCATAAACATTTATTTGGGTCTTTTTTTCGAGTAAATCGGTCCATATATAGCCTAGATATCGATCTATGAAGACTGTGTAATCAAGGAAAAAACTGAGTTTGATAACGCAACGTCATTTTTTAAAATTAAAAAAGTCGACGATAAACTTTCACAAAACACTTCGAAATACTTTTGTAATGCAACTTTAGGTATTAGTAAACGTTAATAATCTATCAAAATGATCACGGGGCGATGTATATTCTTTAGCTCCACGTCTTGAAATCATGTCCGGATATTTCTCAACCAAAACATCCTGTCGGAGAGCGGAAGAAATCGTCTTCCTTGTTTCGGTTTGACCAAGAAACAAATCCGAGACAAATGACAAGACTGTTGACATCGTGTGGAAGCTGTAGGTATTGCAACCTCAGCCCCATTTAATGTGGGTCACTTTTAACATATGGTTGAAGTGGCGCATGGATATATTTTCCCATTTTCAGTGATCAGATTTTCCTGCACTTTTCGATGAAACGCACGTTCTGTTATAGTCACAGCCGTGATTTAACCAGTTTTAGAAACGTCTGAGTGTTTTCTATCCACACATACTAATCATATGCATATACTATATTCCTGGCATGAATAGCAGGGTGCTGAAATGTTGCGCGACTTTTAACAAAAAGCTGCGAAAATTCGCAGCCTCCCTAAGAGGTTTTAAGAATCCCTATAGAACTCTGACAGTGAAGTCTGTAAAGTTCCAAAGGGTTCCTATATAACTCTGACAGTGAAGTCTGTAAAGTTCCAAAGGGTTCCTATAGAACTCTGACAGTGATGTGTGTAAAGTTCCAAAGGGTTCCAAAAGGCTGTCCCCATAGAATAATATTATTTTGTTTCCAAGTTAAACTATTTTTTGGCTCCAGGTAGAACTCTTTTGGGTTCCATGTAGAACCCTCTGTGGAAAGGGTTCTACATGGAACTAAAAAAAGAGTTCTACCTGGAACCAAAAAGGGTTATTCAAAGGGTTCTCCTATGGGGACAGCCGAGGAACCCTTTTAGGTTCTAGATAGCACCTTTTATTTCTACGAGTGTATGACAGACATGATTTATAGGCGGCTGTTGGCTCGTCTGCACAAAGAGATCTTAGGAGAGGTGGCGCTGCTAGAGTCTTTTGGCAGGCTGACTCCAATTTCTGTGCAAGTCTCCAAGTGTCATCAACAAATCATTTATTTGGAAGTCCTGAGTGAAAGTCTGGATTTCACATGAAGTCTGTGTGCAGTTGGTTATCTCAAGTCTGAATCCTTGAAAAGAAGGCAGTTTAACAGTGGTATCAGGAGAGAGTAACAGAGTCCCATTAATATCATCCTGATCATTCTGGTAATGATGCTTGAAACTCATTCTAGTTTCTTCAGTCTGATGTAATCACCCGTGGAATTACTAGATCATCTTTTCACGCTGGTTTGACACGTTTCATTTTCAGATTTGTCCTAAAAATGACATCTTGATTTTTAGTAAAGCAACAGGTGTGCCTGGGCCTACATGTCTTCATTGAACAGCTGGGAAGACAATGTAATTCCTACAAGATGTTACAGGGATGTTGTCACGTGTGCTCCCTCTCCGACCTCTAGGTCATCAGACTTCTCGTTATGGAGCACACCTGTCACCATCGTCACGCGCACCTGCACGTCTTCAGACTCACCTGGACTCCATCACTTCCCTGATGACCTTCCCTTTATATGTCACTCCCTTCCCCAGGCGCCATTGTTTCTGTTCCTGGGTCATGTCTGTGTGTTGTTTCATTTATTCATTAACACACTCACTCCCTGAACTTGCTTCCCGACTCTCAGCGCACATCGTTACAGATGAACTGGGTGTGAACCAGGCTTGTCAGTGTGCCACAAGACTGTGTTAGCCTGTTGAGCTAAAGCCTCTATATTAGCTTGGAGAGCAAGGTCTTCAGATTTCACCCAAGGACAATCATCACACAACCCCTCAGGACTAAAATACATCACGTTGTCTTTCAGAGCATTTTGAATGTTTACTGCTAACATACTTGTATTTTCTAGCTCCTGCCCCCACCACCCCCCACCCTGTTACTACCTTGGTGTTAAAGTAACTCAAGGTTCTGAACAAAGCGAAAGCCATTACCAATTAGCCATCCTGTTCATTAGAGAGATCACTTTGTATCGTTATGGAGGGTACTTGTCAATTGGTTATGTTGGGAAGGAAATAAGTGGCCGTGATTATGTTTTCATACCAAGTCATTGGACAGAGACAAGGGCAGAGGTTTGGGCAGAAATTCCCTCATCTTACTTGTCATCTTCAGTAGAGGTTTTAACTGACCTGATGGGTCATCTGTCCTACTGTCTGATCATGTATTGGGCAGATGAAGGCCCAATACATGGTCCGACAGTAGGACAGATGAAAGCCCAATACATGGTCAGACAGTAGGACAGATGAGGCCCAATACATGGTCCGACAGTAGGACAGATGAAAGCCCAATACATGGTCAGACAGTAGGACAGATGAGGCCCAATACATGGTCAGACAGTAGGACAGATGAAAGCCCAATACATGGTCAGACAGTAGGACAGATGAAGGCCCAATACATGGTCAGACAGTAGGACAGATGAGGCCCAATACATGGTCAGACAGTAGGACAGATGAGGCCCAATACATGGTCAGACAGTAGGACAGATGAGGCCCAATACATGGTCAGACAGTAGGACAGATGAGGCCCAATACATGGTCAGACAGTAGGACAGATGAGGCCATGATCAATACATGATCATGGTCCGACAGTAGGACAGATGAGGCCCAATACATGGTCAGACAGTAGGACAGATGAGGCCCAATACATGATCAGACAGTAGGACAGATGAGGCCCAATACATGGTCAGACAGTGAGGACAGATGCAGGCCCAATACATGGTCAGACAGTAGGACAGATGAGGCCCAATACATGATCAGACAGTAGGACAGATGAGGCCCAATACATGATCACAGTAGGACAGATGAGGCCCAATACATGGTCAGACAGTAGGACAGATGAGGCCCAATACATGATCAGACAGTAGGACAGATGAGGCCCAATACATGATCAGACAGTAGGACAGATGAGGCCCAATACATGGTCAGACAGTAGGACAGATGAGGCCCAATACATGGTCATGGTCAATACATGGTCAGACAGTAGGACAGATGAGGCCCAATACATGGTCAGACAGTAGGACAGATGAGGCCCAATACATGGTCAGACAGTAGGACAGATGAGGCCCAATACATGGTCAGACAGTAGGACAGATGAGGCCCAATACATGGTCAGACAGTAGGACAGATGAGGCCCAATACATGGTCAGACAGTAGGACAGATGAGGCCCAATACATGGTCAGACAGTAGGACAGATGAGGCCCAATACATGGTCAGACAGTCAGACAGACAGTAGGACAGATGAGGCCCAATACATGGTCAGACAGTAGGACAGATGAGGCCCAATACATGGTCAGACAGTAGGACAGATGAGGCCCAATACATGGTCAGACAGTAGGACAGATGAGGCCCAGGCCCAATACATGGTCAGACAGTAGGACAGATGCAGGCCCAATACATGGTCAGACAGTAGGACAGATGAGGCCCAATACATGGTCAGACAGTAGGACAGATGAGGCCCAATACATGGTCAGACAGTAGGACAGATGAGGCCCAATACATGGTCAGACAGTAGGACAGATGCAGGCCCAATACATGGTCAGACAGTCAGACAGTAGGACAGATGAGGCCCAATACATGATCAGACAGTAGACAGACAGATGAGGCCCAATACATGGTCAGACAGTAGGACAGATGATGCCCAATTTTTGGCCTTCATCTGTCCTATAGATGTCAGACAGTAGGACTGACCATGTATTGAGCCCAATACATGATCAGACAGTGGACCTAATACTGTCAGACAGTGACAGATGAAGGCATGTCAGACAGTAGGACAGATGAGGCCCAATGCATCTGTCATCTGGCCAGACCAGATGTATGTCCGGCCTCATCTGTCCTACTATCGGTCCATGTATTGGGCTTCATCTGTCCTACTGTCTGACCATGTATTGGGCCTTTATCTGTCCTACTGTCTGATCATGTATTGGGCTTCATCTGTCCTACTGTCTGATCATGTATTGGGCCTCATCTGTCCTACTGTCTGATCATGTATTGGGCCTCATCTGTCCTACTATCTGATCATGTATTGGGCCTCATCTGTCCTAATGTCTGATCATGTATTGGGCCTGCATCTGTCCTAATGTCTGATCATGTATTGGGCTTTCATCTAATTTAACTAACTAATTTAATGGCGCAGATAAAGTTATTGCTGCAAAGTTGACTAGTGTTCCGGAGTTCTAAATTGAGCAGCTGCTGAAAAATGAGCTCCTGTATATATTGAGATTTAAATGTTTTTTAGAGTGAAGTACATCGAAAAATCAAGAGAAACTGCAAGACTCAATAGAAGACAAAACAAGGAACAAACCAAAAAGACAGGCTTTTGAAAAATTAACTATTTTTCATAAAATTGTACAGTTATCTTAGCTAGCTGAATTGCTAGCAGAATTGTTTACTTGTTGCTAAGCAGTTGCTAGGGACTCTCCTGGAAGAAGCTAGCTAGCTTACAAAGAATAACAACAAAAAATATCTAGTTAACAGAAGAAAGGAAGACAAAATAAGGACAAAAGAAGGACAGAAGAAAAAGGAAAAGAAAGAGGACAACAAAGTGAAACAGTCAGCACTTCGTATTTCGCAACTTCGTATTTCGCAACTTATTTTGCAACTTCGTATTTCGTCGTCCTAACATAGTCTACACTGCTATCTGCCAGCAGCTAGCCAGCTAGCAAACGTCCACCATCTACCGAATAGCAGCACTGTAGAAACTATTACACTCAACTGAACGACTTGATTAGTGTAGTGTTAGCTAGCTACATAGTTGTCTTTGCTGTCTTCGTATCCAAGATAATTGTGTAGTTTAGAGCGTGTAGTCTTAGAGTGATTATCTTAATTTACCGAGGTTAGCTAGCCAGCTATTTGTCGTCCTTAACATAGGAGACACTGCTAGCTAGCCAACAGCTAGCCAACGTCTACTGAATAGAACTTCCGCACTCAACAACCCGGTCGCATTCCGCTTCGCTCCACAGGTAGTATCACATTTTCATTTCATTTCATTACAGCACAACGGTTTGATTTGTTTGATCGTAGCTAGCTACATAGCTAGCTACATAGCCGTCTGTGTATCAAAGATAATTGTGTAGTCTAGAGCGATTTTCTAGGTTAGCTAGCCAGCTATTGTCGTTCTTTTAACGCAACGTAACGTAATCAACACTGCTAGCTAGCCAGCTAGCCCCGAATAGCAGCACTGTAGAAACTATTACACTCAACGGAACGACTTGATTAGTGTAGTGTCAACAACGCAGCCACTGCCAGCTAGTCTACAAAGTCAACAACGCAGCCACTGCCAGCTAGCCTACTTCAGCAGTACTGTATCATTTGAATCATTTTAGTCAATAAGATTCTTGCTACGTAAGCTTAACTTTCTGAACATTCGAGACGTGTAGTCCACTTGTCATTCCAATCTCCTTGCATTAGCGTAGCCTCTTCTGTAGCCTGTCAACTATGTGTCTGTCTATCCCTGTTATCTCCTCTCTGCACAGACCATACAAACACTCCACACCGCGTGGCCGGGCCACCTAATCTGGTGGTCCCAGCGCGCACGACCCACGTGGAGTTCCAGGTCTCCGGTAGCCTCTGGAACTGCCGATCTGCGGCCAACAAGGCAGAGTTCATCTCAGCCTATGCCTCCCTCCAGTCCCTCGACTTCTTGGCACTGACGGAAACATGGATCACCACAGATAACACTGCTACTCCTACTGCTCTCTCTTCGTCCGCCCACGTGTTCTCGCACACCCCGAGAGCTTCTGGTCAGCGGGGTGGTGGCACCGGGATCCTCATCTCTCCCAAGTGGTCATTCTCTCTTTCTCCCCTTACCCATCTGTCTATCGCCTCCTTTGAATGTCATGCTGTCACAGTTACCAGCCCTTTCAAGCTTAACATCCTTATCATTTATCGCCCTCCAGGTCCCCTCGGAGAGTTCATCAATGAGCTTGATGTCTTGATAAGCTCCTTTCCTGAGGACGGCTCACCTCTCACAGTTCTGGGCGACTTTAACCTCCCCACGTCTACCTTTGACTCATTCCTCTCTGCCTCCTTCTTTCCACTCCTTTCCTCTTTTGACCTCACCCTCTCACCTTCCCCCTACTCACAAGGCAGGCAATAAGCTCGACCTCATCTTTACTAGATGCTGTTCTTCCACTAACCTCATTGCAACTCCCCTCCAAGTCTCCGACCACTACCTTGTATCCTTTTCCCTCTCGCTCTCATCCAACACTTCCCACACTGCCCCTACTCGGATGGTATCGCGCCGTCCCAACCTTCGCTCTCTCTCCCCGCTACTCTCTCCTCTTCCATCCTATCATCTCTTCCCTCTGCTCAAACCTTCTCCAACCTATCTCCTGATTCTGCCTCCTCAACCCTCCTCTCCTCCCTTTCTGCATCCTTTGACTCTCTATGTCCCCTATCTTCCAGGCCGGCTCGGTCCTCCCCTCCCGCTCCGTGGCTCGACGACTCATTGCGAGCTCACAGAACAGGGCTCCGGGCAGCCGAGCGGAAATGGAGGAAAACTCGCCTCCCTGCGGACCTGGCATCCTTTCGCTCCCTCCTCTCTACATTTTCCTCCTCTGTCTCTGCTGCTAAAGCCACTTTCTACCACTCTAAATTCCAAGCATCTGCCTCTAACCCTAGGAAGCTCTTTGCCACCTTCTCCTCCCTCCTGAATCCTCCTCCCCCTCCCCCTCCTCCCTCTCTGCAGATGACTTCGTCAACCATTTTGAAAAGAAGGTCGACGACATCCGATCCTCGTTTGCTAAGTCAAACGACACCGCTGGTTCTGCTCACACTGCCCTACCCGGTGCTCTGACCTCTTTCTCCCCTCTCTCTCCAGATGAAATCTCGCGTCTTGTGACGGCCGGCCGCCCAACAACCTGCCCGCTGACCCTATCCCCTCCTCTCTTCTCCAGACCATTTCCGGAGACCTTCTCCCTTACCTCACCTCGCTCATCAACTCATCCCTGACCGCTGGCTACGTCCCTTCCGTCTTCAAGAGAGCGAGAGTTGCACCCTTCTGAAAAAACCTACACTCGATCCCTCCGATGTCAACAACTACAGACCAGTATCCCTTCTTTCTTTTCTCTCCAAAACTCTTGAACGTGCCGTCCTTGGCCAGCTCTCCCGCTATCTCTCTCAGAATGACCTTCTTGATCCAAATCAGTCAGGTTTCAAGACTAGTCATTCAACTGAGACTGCTCTTCTCTGTATCACGGAGGCGCTCCGCACCGCTAAAGCTAACTCTCTCTCCTCTGCTCTCATCCTTCTAGACCTATCGGCTGCCTTCGATACTGTGAACCATCAGATCCTCCTCTCCACCCTCTCCGAGTTGGGCATCTCCAGTGACGCTTGGTTGCGTCCTACCTGACAGGTCGCTCCTACCAGGTGGCGTGGCGAGAATCTGTCTCCTCACCACGCGCTCTCACCACTGGTGTCCCCCAGGGCTCTGTTCTAGGCCCTCTCCTATTCTCGCTATACACCAAGTCACTTGGCTCTGTCATAACCTCACATGGTCTCTCCTATCATTGCTATGCAGACGACACACAATTAATCTTCTCCTTTCCTCCTTCTGATGACCAGTGGTGAATCGCATCTCTGCATGTCTGGCAGACATATCAGTGTGGATGACGGATCACCACCTCAGTGAACCTCGGCAAGACGGAGCTGCTCTTCCTCCCGGGGAAGGACTGCCCGTTCCATGATCTCGCCATCACGGTTGACAACTCCATTGTGTCCTCCTCCCAGAGCGCTAAGAACATTGGCGTGATCCTGGACAACACCCTGTCGTTCTCAACTAACATCAAGGCGGTGGCCCGTTCCTGTAGGTTCATGCTCTACAACATCCGCAGAGTACGACCCTGCCTCACACAGGAAGCGGCGCAGGTCCTAATCCAGGCACTTGTCATCTCCCGTCTGGATTACTGCAACTCGCTGTTGGCTGGGCTCCCTGCCTGTGCCATTAAACCCCCTACAACTCATCCAGAACGCCGCAGCCCGTCTGGTGTTCAACCTTCCCAAGTTCTCTCACGTCACCCCGCTCCTCCGCTCTCTCCACTGGCTTCCAGTTGAAGCTGCATCCGCTACAAGACCATGGTGCTTGCCTAGGAGCTGTGAGGGGCGGCACCTCTGTACCTCCAGGCTCTGATCAGGCCCTACACCCAAACAAGGGCACTGCGTTCATCCACCTCTGGCCTGCTCGCCTCCCTACCACTGAGGAAGTACAGTTCCCGCTCAGCCCAGTCAAAACTGTTCGCTGCTCTGGCTCCCCAATGGTGGAACAAACTCCCTCACGACGCCAGGACAGCGGAGTCAATCACCACCTTCCGGAGACACCTGAAACCCCACCTCTTTAAGGAATACCTAGGATAGGATAAAGTCATCCTTCTCACCCCCCTTAAAAGATTTAGATGCACTATTGTAAAGTGGCTGTTCCACTGGATGTCATAAGGTGAATGCACCAATTTGTAAGTCGCTCTGGATAAGAGCGTCTGCTAAATGACTTAAATGTAAATGTAAATCTGTCCTACTGTCTGATCATGTATTGGGCCTTCATCTGTCCTACTGTCCCACCAAGTGGAAATGCAAATTGTGTAATTTCATTATGTAAAAAGGTAACTTACCTGACCATAATAGTTAAAGTGTGTCTGCAGTGAGGTGCGTAGTTGAAGTGTGTCTGCAGTGAGGTGCATAGTTGAAGTGTGTCTGCAGTGAGGTGCGTAGTTGAAGTGTGTCTGCAGTGAGGTGCGTAGTTGAAGTGCGTCTGCAGTGAGGTGCGTAGTTGAAGTGTGTCTGCAGTGAGGTGCGTAGTTGAAGTGTGTCTGCAGTGAGGTGCGTAGTTGAAGTGTGTCTGCAGTGAGGTGCGTAGTTGAAGTGTGTCTGCAGTGAGGTGCGTAGTTGAAGTGTGTCTGCAGTGAGGTGCGTAGTTGAAGTGTGTCTGCAGTGAGGTGCGTAGTTGAAGTGCGTCTGCAGTGAGGTGCGTAGTTGAAGTGTGTCTGCAGTGAGGTGCGTAGTTGAAGTGCGTCTGCAGTGAGGTGCGTAGTTGAAGTGTGTCTGCAGTGAGGTGCGTAGTTGAAGTGAGTCTGCAGTGAGGTGCGTAGTTGAAGTGCGTCTGCAGTGAGGTACGTAGTTGAAGTGTGTCTGCAGTGAGGTGCGTAGTTGAAGTGCGTCTGCAGTGAGGTGCGTAGTTGAAGTGCGTCTGCAGTGAGGTGCGTAGTTGAAGTGTGTCTGCAGTGAGGTGCGTAGTTGAAGTGTGTCTGCAGTGAGGTGCGTAGTTGAAGTGTGTCTGCAGTGAGGTGCGTAGTTGAAGTGCGTCTGCAGTGAGGTGCGTAGTTGAAGTGTGTCTGCAGTGAGGTGCGTAGTTGAAGTGTGTCTGCAGTGAGGTGCGTAGTTGAAGTGCGTCTGCAGTGAGGTGCGTAGTTGAAGTGCGTCTGCAGTGAGGTGCGTAGTTGAAGTGCGTCTGCAGTGAGGTGCGTAGTTGAAGTGCGTCTGCAGTGAGGTGCGTACTGGCAGCAGAGAAGTCTGGCGCAGGAGAGCGGAAACGGATTTACAATGGTGTCATTTATTACCCATAAACCACCGGTCAACAGAACAATACAATAAACGGGTCAAACAAAACCCGGTAAATACCAGCATGCCGTGCAGAAGCACTACAAGAAACAATTACCGACCAGGACAATGAGGGGGAACAGAGGGTTAAATACACAACATGGAATTGATGGAATTGGAACCAGGTGTGATGGAAAACAAGACAAAACCAATGGAAAATGAAAAGTGGATCAGCGATGGCTAGAAGGTTGGTGACTTCGACCGCAGAACGCCGCCTGAACAAGGAGAGGAACCGAGGAAGTCGTTATATCGTTAAAAATAATTATTTGTTATTTCTGAGCCATCCACTCCATTTTATTGTAGTCCTCCATGGTGTTGCATTGATATACATGTATACTTAGCTCTGCCACTAGGGACAGATGGTCAGGGTGTTACTGCTACTGCAACTCTCTTCTTCGTCAATGGTCCGAGACCGGTGGAAGAACCCAGTGAAAAAAACAGAGAAGTTCAAATCTAGAGATGACGCACCTCTCTTCTTCGTCAATGGTCCGTGACCGATGGAAGAACCCAGTGAAAAAAACAGAGTTCAAATCTAGAGATGACGCACCTCTCTTCTTCGTCAATGGTACGTGACCGATGGAAGAACCCAGTGAAAAGAACAGAGAAGTTCAAATCTAGAGATGACGCACCTCTCTTCTTCGTCAATGGTCCGTGACCGATGGAAGAACCCAGTGAAAAGAACAGAGAAGTTCAAATCTAGAGATGACGCACCTCTCTTCTTCGTCAATGGTACGTGACCGATGGAAGAACCCAGTGAAAAAAACAGAGAAGTTCAAATCTAGAGATGACGCACCTCTCTTCGTCAATGGTCCGTGACCGATGGAAGAACCCAGTGAAAAAAACAGAGAAGTTAGTCTCTCCATGTCTCACTATTTTTTCTCCTGTTTTTCAGATTGTACGCATTGTTACGTTTTCAAAATCTAGAGATGACGCACCTCTCTTTTTTTTCTTATTCCTTCCTCGTTCTCTGTCTCCTCTCGCTTATTCCACTTTCCACTTCCCTCTATCTCTCCTCTCGCTTATTCTGCTTTCCCCTTCCCTCTATCTCTACTCTCGCTTATTCTGCTTTCCACTTCCCTCTATCTCTCCTCTCGCTTATTCTGCTTTCCCCTTCCCTCTATCTCTCCTCTCGCTTATTCTGCTTTCCACTTCCCTCTATCTCTCCTCTCGCTTATTCTGCTTTCCACTTCCCTCTCTCTCCTCTCGCTTATTCTGCTTTCCCCTTCCCTCTATCTCTACTCTCGCTTATTCCACTTTCCACTTCCCTCTATCTCTCCTCTCGCTTATTTCTGCTTTCCACTTCCCTCTATCTCTCCTCTCGCTTATTTCCACTTTCCACTTCCCTCTATCTCTCCTCTCGCTTATTCTGCTTTCCACTTCCCTCTATCTCTCCTCTCGCTTATTCTGCTTTCCCCTTCCCTCTATCTCTCCTCTCGCTTATTCTGCTTTCCACTTCCCTCTCTCTCCTCTCGCTTATTCCACTTTCCACTTCCCTCTATCTCTCCTCTCGCTTATTCCACTTTCCACTTCCCTCTATCTCTCCTCTCGCTTATTCTGCTTTCCACTTCCCTCTATCTCTACTCTCGCTTATTCTGCTTTCCCCTTCCCTCTATCTCTCCTCTCGCTTATTCTGCTTTCCCCTTCCCTCTATCTCTCCTCTCGCTTATTCCACTTTCCACTTCCCTCTATCTCTCCTCTCGCTTATTCTGCTTTCCCCTTCCCTCTATCTCTACTCTCGCTTATTCCACTTTCCACTTCCCTCTATCTCTCCTCTCGCTTATTCTGCTTTCCCCTTCCCTCTATCTCTACTCTCGCTTATTCTGCTTTCCACTTCCCTCTCTCTCCTCTCGCTTATTCCACTTTCCACTTCCCTCTCTCTCCTCTCGCTTATTCCACTTTCCCCTTCCCTCTCTCTCCTCTCGCTTATTCCACTTTCCACTTCCCTCTCTCTACTCTCGCTTATTCCACTTTCCACTTCCCTCTATCTCTCCTCTCGCTTATTCTGCTTTCCACTTCCCTCTCTCTCCTCTCGCTTATTCTGCTTTCCACTTCCCTCTATCTCTACTCTCTTATTCTGCTTTCCACTTCCCTCTCTCTCATTCCTCTCGCTTATTCCGCTTTCCACTTCCCTCTATCTCTCCTCTCGCTTATTCTGCTTTCCACTTCCCTCTCTCTCCTCTCGCTTATTCTGCTTTCCACTTCCCTCTATCTCTACTCTCGCTTATTCCACTTTCCCCTTCCCTCTCTCTACTCTCGCTTATTCCACTTTCCACTTCCCTCTATCTCTCCTCTCGCTCTGCTTTCCCCTTCCCTCTATCTCTACTCTCGCTTATTCCGCTTTCCACTTCCCTCTATCTCTCCTCTCGCTTATTCTGCTTTCCACTTCCCTCTATCTCTACTCTCGCTTATTCCGCTTTCCACTTCCCTCTATCTCTCCTCTCGCTTATTCTGCTTTCCACTTCCCTCTATCTCTACTCTCGCTTATTCTGCTTTCCACTTCCCTCTATCTCTCCTCTCGCTTATTCTGCTTTCCCCTTCCCTCTATCTCTCCTCTCGCTTATTCCACTTTCCACTTCCCTCTATCTCTCCTCTCGCTTATTCTGCTTTCCCCTTCCCTCTATCTCTACTCTCGCTCTTCCGCTTTCCACTTCCCTCTATCTCTACTCTCGCTTATTCTGCTTTCCCCTTCCCTCTATCTCTCCTCTCGCTTATTCTGCTTTCCCCTTCCCTCTATCTCTCCTCTCGCTTATTCCACTTTCCACTTCCCTCTATCTCTACTCTCGCTTATTCCGCTTTCCACTTCCCTCTATCTCTCCTCTCGCTTATTCCGCTTTCCCCTTCCCTCTATCTCTACTCTCGCTTATTCCACTTTCTCCCTCCCTCTATCTCTCCATCCTTTCTTATTTTGTCGCACACCCTCTCTTTTCCTTATTACTCTCTTCCACTACCCCATTCTCTCTCTCTCTCATTCCCTCACACATTCCCTTTCACTCATTCACTCTCTCTCTCACTCACATTCACTCTCTCTCTCTATCTCACACTCATTCATTCTCTCTCTCTATCTCTCTCTCAATCATTCCCTCTCTCTCATTCCCTCTCTCTCATTCCCTCTCTCTCATTCCCTCTCTCTCATGCTCTCTCTCTCTCTCTCTCTCTCTCTCTCTCTCTCTCTCTCTCTCTCTTCCCCTCTCTCTCATTCCCTCTCTCTCATTCCCTCTCTCATTCCCTCTCTCTCTTCCCCTCTCTCTCATTCCCTCTCTCTCATTCCCCCTCTCTCTCTCTCTCTCTCTCTCTCTCTCTTCCCCTCTCTCTCATTCCTCTCTCTCATTCCCTCTCTCTCTCATTCTCTCTCTCTCATTCTCTCTCAATCATTCCCTCTCTCTCATTCCCTCTCTCTCTCTCTCTCTCTCTCTCTCTCTCTCTCTCTCTCTCTCTCTCTCTCTCTCTCTCTCTCTCTCTCTCTCTCTCTCCCCTCTCTCTCCCTCCCCTCTCTCTTCCTCTCTCTCATTCCTCTCTCTCTCTCTCTCTCTCTTCCCTCTCTCTCATTCCTCTCTCTCATTCCCTCTCTCTCTTCCCCTCTCTCTCATTCCCTCTCTCTCATTCCTCTCTCTCTCTCTCTCTCTCTCTCTCCCTCTCTCTCCCTCTCTCTCTCTCTCTCTCTCTCTCTCTCTCTCTCTCTCTCTCTCTCTCTCTCTCTCTCTCTCTCTCTTCCCCTCTCTCTCATTCCCTCTCTCTCATTACCTCTCTTTCTTCCTCTCTTCCTCACATTCTCTCTCTCTCTCATTCTCTCTCTCTCATTCTCTCTCTCTCACTCTGTCATTCCTTCCATGTTCAAATGTCAAGTAGCAGCTGGCTTGCCATCTTAGTAGGGTCTCTGTGTTCATAAATCTGGCTAGTTCTCCACCTGTTCTCCATGGTGTGTAAATCCTCTAGCTAATGAAACGAGCGACAGCACTGGGTCTTATTACCTTGGAAGCAAACAATGCAAACTGGCCCAAATGGGGAGGGACCAACCTGAATTTGTCCAATAAGAATCATGTGTTTTTTTTCTGTTGCAAAACATGTTGTACTAATGAATAGGACCCTGGGCTGTCTAGGCCGGCACTACATGGTGATGAATGAGCTATAGAGAAGACAAGCGCTGGCTGGCTGCCAATTCATCAGGAGCTGAAACTGCAGCAGAAGAGGATCCACAATCACAGCTAGCGAAGCTATCGTTGTCAGTAGTATCATAGTGAGAAGTATCACAGTGAGTACTATCATAGTGATTAGTGTCATAGTGAGAAGTATTATAGTGAGTACTATCATAGTGATGAGTGTCACAGTGAGTACTATCATAGTGAGTAGTATCATAGTGAGTACTATCATAGTGAGTAGTATCATAGTGAGTACTATCATAGTGAGTAGTGTCACAGTGAGTAGTATCATAGTGAGTAGTATCATAGTGAGTAGTATCATAGTGAGTAGTGTCATAGTGAGTACTATCATAGTGAGTAGTATCATAGTGAGTACTATCATAGTGAGTAGTGTCACAGTGAGTAGTATCATAGTGAGTAGTGTCATAGTGAGTAGTGTCATAGTGAGTACTATCATAGTGAGTAGTGTCACAGTGAGTACTATCATAGTGAGTAGTATCATAGTGAGTAGTGTCATAGTGAGTAGTGTCATAGTGAGTACTATCATAGTGAGTAGTGTCACAGTGAGTACTATCATAGTGAGTAGTATCATAGTGAGTAGTGTCATAGTGAGTACTATCATAGTGAGTAGTGTCACAGTGAGTAGTATCATAGTGAGTAGTATCATAGTGAGTAGTGTCATAGTAGTTCAAGTAAAGGGGTGAATAGGTTGTCATTACAGACAGACAGGTGTCTTTGAGCTCCTGGTGCCTGGTAATCCATCACAACATGTTCTAGGTTACTTTGTGTTTCCTGCCTGGTAATCCATCACAACATGTTCTAGGTTTCTTTGTGTTTCCTGCCTGGTAATCCATCACAACATGTTCTAGGTTTCTTTATGTTTCCTGTCTGGTAATCCATCACAACATGTTCTAGGTTTCTTTGTGTTTCCTGCCTGGTAATCCATCACAACATGTTCTAGGTTTCTTTATGTTTCCTGCCTGGTAATCCATCACAACATGTTCTAGGTTTCTTTGTGGTTCCTGTCTGGTAATCCATCACAACATGTTCTAGGTTTCTTTGTGTTTCCTGTCTGGTAATCCATCACAACATGTTCTATGTTTCTTTGTGTTTCCTGTCTGGTAATCCATCACAACATGTTCTAGGTTTCTTTGTGTTTCCTGCCTGGTAATCCATCACAACATGTTCTAGGTTTCTTTGTGTTTCCTGTCTGGTAATCCATCACAACATGTTCTAGGTTTCTTTGTGTTTCCTGTCTGGTAATCCATCACAACATGTTCTAGGTTTCTTTGTGTTTCCTGTCTGGTAATCCATCACAACATGTTCTAGGTTTCTTTGTGTTTCCTGCCTGGTAATCCATCACAACATGTTCTAGGTTTCTTTGTGTTTCCTGTCTGGTAATCCATCACAACATGTTCTAGGTTTCTTTGTGTTTCCTGCCTGGTAATCCATCACAACATGTTCTAGGTTTCTTTGTGTTTCCTGCCTGGTAATCCATCACAACATGTTCTAGGTTTCTTTGTGTTTCCTGCCTGGTAATCCATCACAACATGTTCTAGGTTTCTTTGTGTTTCCTGCCTGGTAATCCATCACAACATGTTCTAGGTTTCTTTATGTTTCCTGTCTGGTAATCCATCACAACATGTTCTAGGTTTCTTTGTGTTTCCTGTCTGGTAATCCATCACAACATGTTCTAGGTTTCTTTGTGTTTCCTGTCTGGTAATCCATCACAACATGTTCTAGGTTTCTTTATGTTTCCTGCCTGGTAATCCATCACAACATGTTCTAGGTTTCTTTGTGTTTCCTGTCTGGTAATCCATCACAACATGTTCTAGGTTTCTTTGTGTTTCCTGTCTGGTAATCCATCACAACATGTTCTAGGTTTCTTTGTGTTTCCTGCCTGGTAATCCATCACAACATGTTCTAGGTTTCTTTGTGTTTCCTGCCTGGTAATCCATCACAACATGTTCTAGGTTTCTTTGTGTTTCCTGTCTGGTAATCCATCACAACATGTTCTATGTTTCTTTGTGTTTCCTGTCTGGTAATCCATCACAACATGTTCTAGGTTTCTTTGTGTTTCCTGCCTGGTAATCCATCACAACATGTTCTAGGTTTCTTTGTGTTTCCTGCCTGGTAATCCATCACAACATGTTCTAGGTTTCTTTGTGTTTCCTGCCTGGTAATCCATCACAACATGTTCTAGGTTTCTTTATGTTTCCTGCCTGGTAATCCATCACAACATGTTCTAGGTTTCTTTGTGTTTCCTGTCTGGTAATCCATCACAACATGTTCTAGGTTTCTTTATGTTTCCTGCCTGGTAATCCATCACAACATGTTCTAGGTTTCTTTATGTTTCCTGTCTGGTAATCCATCACAACATGTTCTAGGTTTCTTTATGTTTCCTGCCTGGTAATCCATCACAACATGTTCTAGGTTTCTTTATGTTTCCTGCCTGGTAATCCATCACAACATGTTCTAGGTTTCTTTGTGTTTCCTGTCTGGTAATCCATCACAACATGTTCTAGGTTTCTTTATGTTTCCTGCCTGGTAATCCATCACAACATGTTCTAGGTTTCTTTGTGTTTCCTGTCTGGTAATCCATCACAACATGTTCTAGGTTTCTTTGTGTTTCCTGTCTGGTAATCCATCACAACATGTTCTAGGTTTCTTTATGTTTCCTGCCTGGTAATCCATCACAACATGTTCTAGGTTTCTTTGTGTTTCCTGCCTGGTAATCCATCACAACATGTTCTAGGTTTCTTTATGTTTCCTGCCTGGTAATCCATCACAACATGTTCTAGGTTTCTTTGTGTTTCCTGCCTGGTAATCCATCACAACATGTTCTAGGTTTCTTCATGTTTCCTGCCTGGTAATCCATCACAACATGTTCTAGGTTTCTTTGTGTTTCCTGTCTGGTAATCCATCACAACATGTTCTAGGTTTCTTTGTGTTTCCTGCCTGGTAATCCATCACAACATGTTCTAGGTTTCTTCATGTTTCCTGCCTGGTAATCCATCACAACATGTTCTAGGTTTCTTTGTGTTTCCTGTCTGGTAATCCATCACAACATGTTCTAGGTTTCTTTGTGTTTCCTGTCTGGTAATCCATCACAACATGTTCTAGGTTTCTTTGTGTTTCCTGTGTGTTTTCTTCTTTTACTATAGCTGGTACTGAACATGTAAAAGCTGTTCTGGAATTGAACATTTACCAGAGTACTATATCAGCCTTTCATCTGTCGTCCATGCAGGCTTATTGATCTGGTGTTGACTGGAATCTGGTAAAGGTTCTGTTGACTGGAATCTGGTAAAGTCGCCCATGTAGGCTTATTGAGCTGGTGTTGACTGGAATCTGTTAAAGTCGCCCATGCAGGCTTATTGAGCTGGTGTTGACTGGAATCTGGTAAAGGTTCTGTTGTGGAATCTGGTCGCCCAATCTGGTAAAGTTGCCCCATGCAGTCTTATTGAGCTGGTGTTGACTGGGATCTGGTAAAGGTTCTGCCCATGTAGGCTTATTGAGCTGGTGTTGACTGGAATCTGTTAAAGTCGCCCATGCAGGCTTATTGAGCTGGCGTTGACTGGAATCTGGTAAAGGTTCTGTTGACTGGAATCTGCCCCATGTAGGCTTATTGAGCTGGTGTTGACTGGAATCTGTTAAAGTCGCCCATGCAGGCTTATTGAGCTGGTGTTGACTGGAATCTGGTAAAGGTTCTGTTGACTGGAATCTGGTAAAGTTGCCCATGCAGGCTTATTGAGCTGGTGTTGACTGGGATCTGGTAAAGTCGCCCATGTAGGCTTATTGAGCTGGTGCTGAATCTGGAATCTGGTAAAGTCGCCCATGCAGGCTTATTGAGCTGGTGTTGACTGGAATCTGGTAAAGGTTCTGTTGACTGGAATCTGGTAAAGGTGCTGTTGACGTTGTCCGATCAGTAGTGATCAATAATATCAAATTAAAGTGTATTTGACACATACATAGATTAGCAGATGTTAAAGCAGGTGAGGTGAATTGCTTATGTTTGTTTCTAGCGCCAGCTGTACAGAAAGTGTTTATCAGTACTATCCTAATACATTTACACATGAAATTACTTATTTACTTGTGCTCTAACCACTAGGTGGCAGGTAACCTAGTGGTTAGAGCGTTGGAATCTGTAACCAGCAGGTAGCCTAGTGGTTAGAGTGTTGGGCCAGTAACCAGCAGGTAGCCTAGTGGTTAGAGTGTTGGGCCAGAAACCAGCAGGTAGCCTAGTGGTTAGAGCATTGGGCCAGTAACCAAATTAGGTAGCCTAGTGATTAGAGCGTTGGGCCAGTAACCAGCAGGTAGCCTCTGGTTAGAGCGTTGGGCCAGTAACCAGCAGGTAGCCTAGTGGTTAGAGCGTTGGGCCAGTAACCAGCAGGTAGCCTAGTGGTTAGAGCGTTGGGCCAGTAACCAGCAGGTAGCCTAGTGGTTAGAGCGTTGGGCCAGTAACCAGCAGGTAGCCCAGTGGTTAGAGCATTGGGCCAGTAACCAGCAGGTAGCCTAGTGGTTAGAGCATTGGGACAGTAACCAGCAGGTAGCCTAGTGGTTAGAGCGTTGGGCCAGTAACCAGCAGGTAGCCTAGTGGTTAGAGCATTGGGCCAGTAACCAGCAGGTAACCTAGTGGTTAGAGTGTTGGGCCAGTAACCAGCAGGTAGCCTAGATGGTTAGAGCGTTGGGCAGGTAACCAGCAGGTAGCCTAGTGGTTAGAGCGTTGGGCCAGTAACCGAGCAGGTAGCCTAGTGGTTAGAGCGTTGGGCCAGTAACCAGCAGGTAGCCTAGTGGTTAGAGCGTTGGGCCAGTAACCAGCAGGTAACCTAGTGGTTAGAGCGTTGGGCCAGTAACCAGCAGGTAGCCTAGTGGTTAGAGCATTGGGCCAGTAACCAGCAGGTAACCTAGTAGTTAGAGTGTTGGGCAGTAACCAGCAGGTAGCCTAGTGGTTAGAGTGTTGGACATGTAACCAGCAGGTAGCCTAGTGGTTAGAGCATTGGGCCAGTAACCAGCAGGTAGCCTAGTGGTTAGAGTGTTGGGCCAGTAACCAGCAGGTAGCCTAGTGGTTAGAGTGTTGGGCCAGTAACCAGCAGGTAACCTAGTGGTTAGAGCGTTGGGCAGTAACCAGCAGGTAGCCTAGTGGTTAGAGCATTGGGCCAGTAACCAGCAGGTAGCCTAGTGGTTAGAGTGTTGGGCCAGTAACCAGCAGGTAGCCTAGTGGTTAGAGTGTTGGGCCAGTAACCAGCAGGTAGCCTAGTGGTTAGAGTGTTGGGCCAGTAACCAGCAGGTAGCCTAGTGGTTAGAGTGTTGGGCCAGTAACCAGCAGGTAGCCTAGTGGTTAGAGTGTTGGGCCAGTAACCAGCAGGTAGCCTAGTGGTTAGAGTGTTGGGCCAGTAACCAGCAGGTAGCCTAGTGGTTAGAGCGTTGGGCCAGTAACCAGCAGGTAGCCTAGTGGTTAGAGCATTGGGCCAGTAACCAGCAGGTAGCCTAGTGGTTAGAGCGTTGGGCCAGTAACCAGCAGGTAACCTAGTGGTTAGAGCGTTGGGCAGTAACCAGCAGGTAGCCTAGTGATTAGAGCGTTGGGCCAGTAACCAGCAGGTAGCCTAGTGGTTAGAGCGTTGGGCCAGTAACCAGCAGGTAACCTAGTGGTTAGAGCGTTGGGCCAGTAACCAGCAGGTAGCCTAGTGGTTAGAGCGTTGGGCCAGTAACCAGCAGGTAACCTAGTGGTTAGAGCGTTGGGCCAGTAACCATCAGGTAGCCCAGTGGTTAGAGCATTGGGCCAGTAACCAGCAGGTAGCCTAGTGGTTAGAGCGTTGGGACAGTAACCAGCAGGTAGCCTAGTGGTTAGAGCGTTGGGCCAGTAACCAGCAGGTAGCCTAGTGGTTAGAGTGTTAGGCCAGTAACCAGCAGTTAACCTAGTGGTTAGAGTGTTGGGCCAGTAACCAGCAGATAGCCTAGATGTTAGAGCGTTGGGCCAGTAACCAGCAGGTAGCCTAGTGGTTAGAGCGTTGGGCCAGTAACCGAAAAGGTAGCCCAGTGGTTAGAGCGTTGGGCCAGTAACCAGCAGGTAGCCTAGTGGTTAGAGCGTTGGGCCAGTAACCAGCAGGTAGCCTAGTGGTTAGAGCATTGGGCCAGTAACCAGCAGGTAGCCTAGTGGTTAGAGCGTTGGGCCAGTAACCAGCAGGTAGCCTAGTGGTTAGAGCGTTGGGCCAGTAACCAGCAGGTAGCCTAGTGGTTAGAGCGTTGGGCCAGTAACCAGCAGGTAGCCTAGTGGTTAGAGTGTTGGACATGTAACCAGCAGGTAGCCTAGTGGTTAGAGCATTGGGCCAGTAACCAGCAGGTAGCCTAGTGGTTAGAGCGTTGGGCCAGTAACCAGCAGGTAGCCTAGTGGTTAGAGTGTTGGGCCAGTAACCAGCAGGTAACCTAGTGGTTAGAGCGTTGGGCCAGTAACCAGCAGGTAGCCTAGTGGTTAGAGCATTGGGCCAGTAACCAGCAGGTAACCTAGTGGTTAGAGTGTTGGGCCAGTAACCAGCAGGTAGCCTAGTGGTTAGAGCGTTGGGCCAGTAACCAACTGGAAGGTAGCCTAGTGGTTAGAGTGTTGGGCCAGTAACCAGCAGGTAGCCTAGTGGTTAGACGTTGGGCCAACAACCAGCAGGTAGCCTAGTGGTTAGAGTGTTGGGCCCCAGTAAAACAGCAGGTAGCCTAGTGGTTAGAGTGTTGGGCCAGTAACCAGCAGGTAGCCTAGTGGTTAGAGTGTTGGGCCAGTAACCAGCAGGTAGCCTAAATGGTTAGAGCGTTGGGCCATAACCAGCAGGTAGCCTAGTGGTTAAAGTGTTGGGCAGAGTAACCAGAGGTAGCCAAATAGTGGTTAGAGCGTTGGGCCAGTAACCAGGATGTAACCTGGTGGTTAGACGTTGGGCAGTAACCAGCAGGTAGCCTAGATGTTTTTGTAGCGTTGGGCCAGTAACCAGCAGGTAGCCTGTGGTTAAGAGCGTTATTAAAAAGGGCCAGTCAACCAGCAGGAAATAACCTGCAGTGGTTAGAGAAAAGTTGGGAACAGTAACCAGCAGGTAGCCTAGTGGTTAGAGCGATTATGGGCCAGTAACCAGCAGGTGCCTGTGGTTAGAGCGTTGGGCCAGTAACCATCAGGTAGCCCATTAGATTAGAGCATTGGGCCAGTAGCCAAACAGGAAACAGCCTAATGGTTAATAGAACGTTGGGACAGTAACCAGTTCAGGTAGCCTAGTGGTTAGAAGCGTTGGGCCAGTAACCAGCAGGTAGCCTAGTGGTTAGAGTGTTGGGCCAGTAACCAGCAGGTAACCTAGTGGTTAGAGTGTTGTAGTAACCAGCAGGTGCCTAGATGTTAGAGGCGTTGGGCAGGTAACCAGAGGTAGCCTAGTGGTTTGAGCGTTTGGGCCAGAACCGAAAAGGTAGCCTAGTGGTTAGTGCGTTGCTGCCAGTAACCAGCAGGTAGCCTAGTGGTTAGAGCTTCACCAGTAACCAGCAGGTAACCTAGTTTCCAGAGCACTGGGCCATAAAGGTTTGGGAGAGCTAGTGGTTAGACGTTGGGCCATTAACCATTGCAGAACCTTTTAGTTAGTGAATGTTGGGCAGTAACCAGCAGGTAGCCTAGTGGTTAGAGCGTTGGGCCAGTAACCTATCAGGTAGCAGTGGTTAAACAAACTGGGCATGTAACCAGCAGGTAGCCTAGTGGTTTGGGCCAGAATATCGACGTGCATTGGAATGAACCAGCAGGTAGCCTAGTGGTTAGAGTGTTGGGCCAGTAACCAGGATCAGGTAGCCTAGTGGTTGGAGTGTTGGGCCAGTAACCAGCAGGTAACCTCAGTGGGCTTGAGATGTACGTTGGGGGCAGTAACCAGCAGGTAGCCTCTGGTCTGAGTACTGCCTATTGGGCCTGGGTTGAGTAACCAGCAGGTAGCCTAGATGTTAGAGGGTCTGGGCTGAGTAACCAGCAGGTAGCCTCAGTGGTTAGGCGTTGGGCCAGTAACCAGCAGGTAGCCTCTGGTTAGATGTTGGGCCAGTAACCTGCAGGTAGCCTAGTGGTTAGAGCGTTGGGCCAGTAACCAGCAGGTAGCCTAGTGGTTAGAGTGTTGGGCCAGTAACCATGTAGGTAGCCTCAGTGGGCTTGAGTGTTGGGCCAGTAACCAGCAGTAGCCTCTGGTCTAGAGTGTTGGGCCAGTAACCAGCAGGTAGCCTAGTGGTTGGTCGTTGGGCCTAGTCCAGCAGGTAGCCTAGTGGTTACTTGGGCCAGTGGGCCAGCAGGTAGCCTAGTGGTTAGAGGGCTCTGGGCCAGTAACCAGCAGGTAGCCCAGTGGTTAGAGCGTTGGGCTGTAACCAGCAGGTAGCCTGATGTTAGACGTTGGGCCAGTAACCAGCAGTGGGCTCTGGTTGAGTACTGCGTTGGGCTCTGTAACCAGAGGTAGCCCAGTGGTTAGAGATGTTGGGCCAGTAACCAGCAGGGCCTCTGGTTGAGTACTGCGTTGGGCCAGTAACCAGCAGGTAGCCTAGTGGTTAGAGCATTGGGCCAATAACTGGAAGGTAGCCTTGTGGTTAGAGCATTGGCACAGTAAACGGAAGGTTGCTAGATCGAATCCCCGAGCTGACAAGTTAAAAATCTGTTGTTCTGCCCTCAACAAAGCTGTTAACCCACTGTTCCTAGGCCGTCATTGTAAATAAGAATTTGTTAACTGACTTGCCCAGTTAAAACACATTTTTTTAAGGTAGATCGCATTCTTCATCGTACCACTATGGAAGTTCTGTATTTAGATCCGCCTGCTCATGTCGTGAAGCAGTCGAGCTGGATAAATGTTTTTCTAAGGACCGCCGCTTTGACATAACGTTGCAGTGAAGTGATATAAATGGATGTAATGATGCACACGACCACCAGAGGGAGGCAAATACAAGATTATTCGACAGAGGACGTTTACATTGTCCTAGGAAGTTGTGGATGGTTGTCTTCTGACTTACAAAATGGTGGTTCAATAAAATAAGTAAACATGTACATATTTTTGTAAGTAATTCTAGTGCCCGATTTCAGAGACTGTCAGCTTAAGAGGTTATTAAAAAGGATTTCTCAGAGATCAAATTCAATTTCAATGAAATAATGTTGCAGTGTCTAACTACAGAAAAGATTTCAGAACAATAAACATTATGTGAACATTATTCAAGTTATCCGTGTTCAATGATTATGTACATAGGGCAGTCACTAGGGCAGGTGTGGGGTAGAGTACTGTGCGCTATTTTTTTTTGTATTTTATTAGGATCCCCATTAGCTGTTGCAAAAGCAGCAGCTACTCTTCCTGGGGTCCAACACAAAACATGAAACATGACATAATACAGAACATTAATAGAACAGTAATAGCCGGCTAGAACAGTGTCTCAGTTCAGGGCAGGGTACTGGGCAGAAGCTGGCTAGTGGTGTCTGTTTACCAGCCTGATGGCCTGGAGATTGAAGCTGTTTTTCAGTCTCTCGATCCCAGCTTTGATGAACCTGTACTGTCTCCGCCTGCTAGATGGTAGCAGGGTCAACAGGCCTTGGCTCGAGTGACTGAGGTCCTTGGTGATCTTCTTGATGTACTTGGCCTTCCTGTGACACCGTGTGCTGTAGATGTCCAAAGTGGTGTGTGCTTGTTGCTGATTGATTGACCCCCTTTTTTGGGGTAGCTGCCTATACATGTGGATGTGTTTTTAACATTAGATGGTTCTAAACATGTAAACATTACCCAGATGTACTCCTACGTGGAAAGGTTTGAGGAGAGCTGTTGACCTTGGATCGATAACGATGGGGATGGGCTTGTTGCTGATTGGTTGACACCTTTTCTTTATTGAATCTATATGTCCTCCGTGTTGGTACTGTTCAGCGTGCCAAGGTCTAGTGTTACTGTACTCCATCCAAGACTGAGTTCTATCCAGGCAGTGAAAACAAACAAACTGTTATATGTTTGATGTACTGCAATCAATTTCTTAGTGGAATACTCGCGTCTACAATGTGGTTCAATGAGAATGAAAAATAGAGCTGTCTGTTTGATGTGTACTGGGACTGCTAAGATGTACTGCCTACATGTGTCTGATGTACTGCCTACTCTCAGTGGGCTCTGGTCTGATGTACTGCCTACTCTCAGTGGGCTGATGTACTGCCTACTCTCTCTGATGTACTGTCTGATGTACTGCCTACTCTCTGATGTACTGCCTACTCTCTATGGGCTGTCTGATGTACTGCCTACTCTCAGTGGGCTCTGATGTACTGTACTGCTCTATGTCTCTGATGTACTGCCTAGTCTCTGATGTACTGCCTACTCTCTATGTGTCTGATGTACTGCCTACTCTATCTGTGTCTGATGTACTGCCTAGTCTCTGATGTACTGCCTACTCTCTATGTGTCTGATGTACTGCCTAGTCTCTGATGTACTGCCTCTACTCTGTGTCTGATGTATGTTTGATGTACTGCCTAGTCTCTGATGTACTGCCTACTCTTGATGTGTCTGATGTACTGCCTACCTCTCTCTGATATACTGCCTAGTTTCTGATGTACTGCCTACTCTCTATGTGTCTGATGTACTACCTCTCTCTGATGTACTGCCTAGTTTCTGATGTACTGCCTCGTCTCTGATGTGTCTGATGTACTGCCTAGTCTCTGATGTACTGCCTACCTAGTCTCTGTCTGATGTACTGCCTAGTTTCTGATGTACTGCCTACTTTTGATGTGTCTGATGTACTGCCTACCTCTAGTCTCTGATGTACTGCCTAGTCTCTGATGTACTGCCTACTCTCTATGTGTCTGATGTACTGCCTACTCTCTATGTGTCTGATGTACTGCCTACTCTCTATGTGTCTGATGTACTGCCTACTATGTGTCTGATGTACTCTGATGTACTGCATACTCTCTATGTGTCTGATGTACTGCCTACTCTCGATGTGTCTGATGTACTGCCTAGTCTCTCTCTATGTGTCTGATGTACTGCCTACTCTCTATGTGTCTGATGTACTGCCTACTCTCTATGTGTCTGATGTACTGCCTACTCTCTATGTGTCTGATGTACTGCCTACTCTCTGATGTACTGCCTACTCTCTATGTGTCTGATGTACTGCCTATGTCTCTGATGTACTGCCTACTCTCTATGTGTCTGATGTACTGCCTACTCTCTGATGTACTGATGTACCTACTCTCTATGTGTCTGATGTACTGCCTACTCTCTGATGTACTGCCTACTCTCTATGTGTCTGATGTACCTACTCTCTATGTGTCTGATGTACTGCCTATCTGATGTACTGCCTGTGTCTGATGTACTGCCTACTCTCTATGTGTCTGATGTACTGCCTACTCTCTATGTGTCTGATGTACTGCCTACTCTCTATGTGTCTGATGTACTGCCTACTCTCTATGTGTCTGATGTACTGCCTACTCTCTATGTGTCTGATGTACTGCCTACTCTCTATGTGTCTGATGTACTGCCTACTCTCTGTGTCTGATGTACTGCCTACTCTATGTGTCTGATGTACTGCCTACTCTCTATGTGTCTGATGTACTGCCTACTCTCTATGTGTCTGATGTACTGCCTACTCTCTATGTGTCTGATGTACTGCCTACTCTCTGATGTGTCTGATGTACTGCCTACTCTCTATGTGTCTGATGTACTGCCTACTCTCTATGTGTCTGATGTACTGCCTACTCTCTATGTGTCTGATGTACTGCCTACTCTCTGATGTACTGCCTGTGTCTGATGTACTGCCTACTCTCTGATGTACTGCCTACTCTGATGTACTGCCTACTCTCTGATGTACTGTCTGTGTCTGATGTACTGCCTAGTCTCTGTACTGCCTATTCTCTGTGTCTGATGTACTGCCTACTCTCTATGTGTCTGATGTACTGCCTACTCTGATGTACTCTGATGTACTGTACTCTATCTCTCTGTGTCTGATGTACTGCCTACTCTCTATGTGTCTGATGTACTGCCTACTCTCTATGTGTCTGATGTACTGCCTACTCTCTGCCTACTCTCTATGTGTCTGATGTACTGCCTACTCTCTGATGTACTGCCTATTCTCTGATGTACTGCCTCTGATGTACTGCCTACTCTCTATGTGTCTGATGTACTGCCTATCTCTATGTGTCTGATGTACTGTGTCTGATGTACTGCCTACTCTCTATGTGTCTGATGTACTGCCTACTCTCTGTGTCTGATGTACTGCCTACTCTCTGATGTACTGCCTATCTGATGTACTGCCTACTCTCTATGTGTCTGATGTACTGCCTACTCTCTATGTGTCTGATGTACTGCCTACTCTCTGATGTACTGCCTATTCTCTGTGTCTGATGTACTGCCTAGTCTCTGATGTACTGCCTATTCTCTGTGTCTGATGTACTGCCTATTCTATGTGTCTGATGTATTGCCTATGTACTGCCTACTCTCTGATGTACTGCCTATTATCTGTCTCTGATGTACTGCCTACTCTCTATGTGTCTGATGTACTGCCTACTCTCTGATGTACTGCCTACTCTCTATGTGTCTGATGTCTGATGTACTGCCTACTCTCTATGTGTCTGATGTACTGTGCCTACTCTCTGATGTACTGCCTACTCTCTGATGTACTGCCTACTCTATGTGTCTGATGTACTGCCTATGTACTGCTATGTGTCTGATGTACTGCCTAGTCTGATGTACTGATGTACTGCCTACTCTCTATGTGTCTGATGTACTGCCTACTCTCTGATGTACTGCCTACTCTCTGATGCCTACTGATGTACTGCTACTCTCTGTGTCTGATGTACTGCCTACTCTCTATGTGTCTGATGTACTGCCTACTCTCTGATGTACTGCCTACTCTCTGATGTACTGCCTACTCTCTATGTGTGCAGTGAAATGTGTTGTTTTACAGCGTCAGCCATAGTTCGACACAATCCCCTGGAGCAAATGAGGGTTAAGTCATTCAATCAATTAAATGTATTCATACATCCCTTCTTGCATCAGCAGATGTCACAACAGGGCTATACAGACATCCAGCCTAATGACCCAAAGAGCAAGCAAGCAATGCTGACGTAGAAGCACGGTGGCTGGGTGCCTTGCTCAAGGGCACCTTGTCAGATTTTCTTCACCTTGTCGGCTCGGGTATTCAAACCAGCAAACTTTCAGTTACTTACCCGATGCTCTGACCGCTAGGCTACTGTTAATGGGATTTACATGTTTAAATGAATGATTAGAATATTCCACCCTGAAACCATATAATTGTATGAAATTGATTAGAATCATGAGATTATTCTGATGATGTGTGTAGTTTTAGTTAGTAGTATTATATATCTGTGAGTGTAGTTTTAGTCAGTAGTATTATATATCTGTGAGTGTAGTTTTAGTCAGAATTAGGGTAAAACAATATATCTGGACAATATGTCTTTACAGTATCTTAAACACAGACTGTCTGAGCAAAATTCGGTGCCGACCTGACTCGAGATTTGGGAGAGGACAGGGAGTACGTCTCAAGGTCCCAAGGTCTCCCTAATCTCTGTCGGCTGGGTAGTGATACAGTATGTGCGTAGGATACCTACTGTTTGTGTGTGAAAGTATGTGCGTATGATACCTACTCTTTGTGTGTGAATGTAAGTGCGTAAGGAGCCAGTATAAAACAAATGGTTTTGTACAATGGACTAGCGCTCTCGTGAATAAACATTTTTGACTATCAAAGCTGGGCCTCCGTCTGTTTCATTGTACAAATCCTGGGTTGCAGACTGAGTAGTTTAATTGAATTGGTTTATGAACATTGAGAACATAATTCTCATAACAGCTACCTAAAAGAAAAATCCTCTGCTGACTTCTGGGATCAGGCCGAACCTCTGGACTGCTATATTTGCGTCCCAAATGGTACCATATTCCCTATATAGTGCACTACCTTTAATCTGGGCTCATAGGCTCTGGTCAAAAGTAATGCACTATAAAGAGAGTAGGATACCATTTGGGCCTAGAGTAATACATATATCAACACCGCAGGTTATAGTGGGGACAAGAGTACTTTATCTGTTAAAGGATACTGCTAGTCGTCCTAGATAGCAACTCCACAAAATATGGACCCTCAGCAACTGGATGTATTTTTAGTGCATAGTTGTCACGTTCTGACCTTTATTTCCTTTGTTTTGTATTTATTTAGTATGGTCAGGGCGTGAGTTGGGTGGGCAGTCTATGTTTGATTTTCTATGATTAGGGATTTCTATGTTTTCGGCCTAGTATGGTTCTCAATCTGAGGCAGGTGTCATTAGTTGTCTCTGATTGAGAATCATACTTAGGTAGCCTGGGTTGCGCTGTTTGTTTGTGGGTGATTGTCTATGTTAGAGGCTTGTGTTCAGCACAGGTCTCATTTGTAGCGTCACGGTCGTCATTGGTTGATTGTTTTTGTATAGTGTTTCAGTGTTTTCTTTATTAAAATACACTATGAACACATACCACGCTGCATTTTGGTCCTCTGATCCTTCTCGCCTCTCCTCTTCAGATGAAGAGGAGGAAGACCGTGACAATAGTGCCCTGGATTTATAGATTTATATATACACACAGTACCCATGGTGCTCTTTCATTAAAAAGTGGAGTGGAATCTCGGCAGCCAGAAGGAAATCTCACAGGCACAGTGGCCTTCACAAGAGACAAACGTGAGTGTGTGACACAATGGTCCTTTTTCAAAGCCTTGCTACTTGAGTAGTTCATCTATGAGCCACTACACGACTGGTAGAAAGAAGGCCGTGCTCACAACAACACTCCTGTAAACAACGCTGCCTCACGACGACATTACAAAAAAAACGAGTTCAACTGAGCAGGAAAGTGAGATACTTTTCCACAAAATGTAAAAGAAGAAGCAACATGAAATGATAAACAAAATCTAGATGACGTTTGAGTAAAGCATGAAAATAGATCTGCTATACCAGCTCGTCCACACAATCCAAGACTAAGAAACGTATCATAATAAACCTGATCTTGATGCTGTTCCACTGAGCATGAAAGTTCTGTATCTGTATCACAAAACAACATCTAGGAACACGATACTGTAAACAACAACACCAGTTGAGGTTCAGCTGAGCATGAAAGTAGATTTGCAGTTGCGATATTCCACTAAATCAAATCTGTTTTGTTGCTGTGTGACTGACAACTCTCATCAGCGCTCCTGTATTTAATGAGAGGAAATGACAGTGTGTGTGTGTGTGTGTGTGTGTGTGTGTGTGTGTGTGTGTGTGTGTGTGTGTGTGTGTGTGTGTGTGTGTGTGTGTGTGTGTTGTGTGTGTGTGTGTGTGTGTGTGTGTGTGTGTGTGTGTGTGTGTGTGTGTGTGTGTGTGTGTGGGTGTGTGTGTGTTTGTGTGTGTGTGTGTTTCATCAGTGCTGATCTGTTTAATGAGGGGAATGACACTGTACATCGTCAACGAGCTACAGATACTCGCAGACAGCTGATATTTTATACCTCATTAACAGCAGATGCTTCAGAGGGCACCATTGATCTCCATGTCAACACACATTACCCAGTCAATCCTACATATCGACACACACACACACACAAAACACACACGCACGCATGAATGCACGCACGCACGCACACACACATACGCATGCATGCATGCACCCACCCACCACACACGCACGCACGCACGCACGCACGCACACACACACACACACACACACACACACACACACACACACACACACACACACACACACAAACACACAAACACACAATCCCACATGTCGAACAGTTCCCTGCATGGGCAAACCAATCACAATTGATCCCCTGTTCACACACACTCACCACTGAGTGTCTCCATCCCAAACGGCCAATAGGGCTCTGGTCAAAAGTAGTGCACTATATAGGGAATAGGGTGCCATGTGGGACTCAGCCTGTGATACTGCAGTAGAAACACTGCGAGCCGGTTGTCATGGGTCTAAAGCACCCCTTCAAACACACAACATGATTCTACAGGGCTGAGGATGGATCCAATCTGTCATCACTTTGAGCACTACAGTCAGGTAACCCTATCACCTACATAGGGCTCTGGTCAAAAGTAATACACTATGTGCCTTTGTCTGAAGTAGGGAATAGGGAGCCGTTTGGAATGCAGGCCTTGTCACGCCCTACTCCTTGTCTCGTCTTAATTATCTTCAACATATCAGAGAACTGAAGGAATCACTGTCACTCTGTCTCTCCAGCACCCTTCATAACATCTTGACTGTCACTCTGTCACTCCAGCACCCTTTGTAATATCTTGACTGTCTCTCTGTCACTCCAGCACCCTTTGTAATATCTTGACTGTCACTCTGTCACTCCAGCACCCTTTGTAATATATTGACTGTCACTCTGTCACTCCAGCACCCTTCATAACATATTGACTGTCACTCTGTCACTCCAGCACCCTTCATAACATCTTGACTGTCACTCTGTCACTCCAGCACCCTTTGTAATATCTTGACTGTCACTCTGTCACTCCAGCACCCTTCATAACATCTTGACTGTCACTCTGTTACTCCAGCACCCTTTGTAATATCTTGACTGTCACTCTGTCTCTCCAGCACCCTTCATAACATCTTGACTGTCACTGTCTCTCCAGCACCCTTCATAATATCTTGACTGTCACTCCGTCACTCTGTCACTCCAGCACCCTTCATAACATCTTGACTGTCACTGTCTCTCCAGCACCCTCCATAATATCTTGACTGTCACTCCGTCACTCTGTCACTCCAGCACCCTTCATAACATCTTGACTGTCACTCTGTCTCTCCAGCACCCTTCATAACATATTGACTGTCACTCTGTCTCTCCAGCACCCTTCATAACATCTTGACTGTCACTCTGTCTCTCCAGCACCCTTCATAACATATTGACTGTCACACTGTCTCTCCAGCACCCTTCATAACATATTGACTGTCACACTGTCTCTCCAGCACCCTTCATAACATCTTGACTGTCACTCTGTCTCTCCAGCACCCTTCATAATATCTTGACTGTCACTCTGTCACTCCAGCACCCTTCATAACATCTTGACTGTCACACTGTCTCTCCAGCACCCTTCATAACATATTGACTGTCACACTGTCTCTCCAGCACCCTTCATAACATATTGACTGTCACTCTGTTTCTCCAGCACCCTTCATAACATCTTGACTGTCACTCTGTCTCTCCAGCACCCTTCATAAGATATTGACTGTCACACTGTCTCTCCAGCACCCTTCATAACATCTTGACTGTCACTCTGTCTATCCAGCACCCTTCATAACATATTGACTGTCACACTGTCTCTCAGTACCCTTCATAACATCTTGACTGTCACTCTGTCTATCCAGCACCCTTCATAACATATTGACTGTCACACTGTCTCTCCAGCACCCTTCATAACATCTTGACTGTCACTGTCTCTCCAGCACCCTTCATAACATATTGACTGTCACACTGTCTCTCCAGCACCCTTCATAATATATTGACTGTCACACTGTCTCTCCAGCACCCTTCATAACATATTGACTGTCACACTGTCTCTCCAGCACCCTTCATAACATCTTGACTGTCACTCTGTCTCTCCAGCACCCTTCATAACATCTTGACTGTCACTCTGTCTCTCAGCACCCTTCATAACATCTTGACTGTCACTCTGTCTCTCCAGCACCCTTCATAACATCTTGACTGTCACTCTGTCTCTCCAGCACCCTTCATAACATCTTGACTGTCACTCTGTCACTCCAGCACCCTTCATAACATCTTGACTGTCACTCTGTCTCTCCAGCACCCTTCATAACATCTTGACTGTCACTCTGTCCCTCCAGCACCCTTCATAACATCTTGACTGTCACTCTGTCTCTCCAGCACCCTTCATAACATCTTGACTGTCACTCTGTCTCTCCAGCACCCTTCATAACATCTTGACTGTCACTCTGTCACTCCAGCACCCTTCATAACATCTTGACTGTCACTCTGTCTCTCCAGCACCCTTCATAACATCTTGACTGTCACTCTGTCAGCACCCTTCATAACATCTTGACTGTCACTCTGTCTCCAGCACCCTTCATAACATCTTGACTGTCACTCTGTCTCTCCAGCACCCTTCATAACATCTTGACTGTCACTCTGTCTCTCCAGCACCCTTCATAACATCTTGACTGTCACTCTGTCTCTCCAGCACCCTTCATAACATCTTGACTGTCACTCTGTCTCTCCAGCACCCTTCATAACATCTTGACTGTCACTCTGTCTCTCCAGCACCCTTCATAACATCTTGACTGTCACTCTGTCTCTCCAGTACCCTTCATAACATCTCCATTTGTTGACACTTATAAAAGTTGTTCAATGCCTCAAACACAATTTTGATAAAAGCTGGAATTAATTGGACCTGTTTTCTATACGCGGTGTTTCAGGGGCGATAGGCTCAACGATAATGATGACGTTTTGGATCTTCCTGAAAAGAAATCCAAAAGAAAAAGCACTTTGAGGGAAAGATGTTTGGAATGGATTTGACATCTGTATACAAAAATAATGTTGTGACATTTGTGACATCCTTTCAATGGATTTAATGTCAGGAAGAAGGAAAACATCATCATTATATTTTGTCCCATCTTGCTCATAAGCCATTACCCACATACAGTACTTCAGACAGATTACTTAAGCGATGATATCTCCAACTAAACATAAAAATACATTAGAAAGGAACTCTCAGAGCCCCGAGCGAAGTTTATGTCGAGGAAAGAGCACCCGATGTATTGTACACAGTATCTCTGAATGCTATGATGAACTCCTATCCAGAAATATGGTATTGTACATGGAGCACCATGGTATTGTACAGGGAGCACCATGGTATTGTACAGGGAGCACCATGGTATTGTACAGGGAGCACCATGGTATTGTACAGGGAGCACCATGGTATTGTACAGGGAGCACCATGGTATTGTACAGGGAGCACCATGGTATTATACAGGGAGCACCATGGTATTGTACAGGGAGCACCATGGTATTGTACAGGGAGCACCATGGTATTGTACAGGGAGCACCATGTTATTAGACAGGGAGCACCAGGGTATTGTACAGGGAGCAGCATGGTATTGTATAGGGAGCACCATGGTATTATAAAGCAAGCACCATGTTATTAGACAGGGAGCACCGTGGTATTATAAAGCGAGCACCATGGTATTGTACAGGGCGCACCATGGTATTATAAAGCGAGCACCATGTTATTAGACCGGGAGCACCATGGTATTAGACAGGGAGCACCATGTTATTCTCCAGGGAGCACCATGGTATTGTACAGGGAGCACCATGGTATTAGACAGGGAGCACCATGGTATTGTACAGGGAGCACCATGGTATTATACAGGGAGCACTATGGTATTGTACAGGGAGCACCATGGTATTATACATGGAGCACTATGGTATTATACAGGGAGCACTATGGTATTGTACAGGGAGCACCATGGTATTATACATGGAGCACTATGGTATTATACAGGGAGCACCATGGTATTATACATGGAGCACCATGGTATTATACAGGGAGCACCATGGTATTAGACAGGGAGCACCATGGTATTGTACAGGAGCACCATGGTATTAGACAGGGAGCACCATGGTATTAGACAGGGAGCACCATGGTATTAGACATGAGCACCATGGTATTAGACAGGGAGCACCATGTTATTAGACAGGGAGCACCGTGGTATTAGACAGGAGCACCATGGCATTGTACAGGAGCACCATGGTATTAGACAGGGAGCACCATGGCATTGTACAGGAGCACCATGGTATTAGACAGGGAGCACCATGGTATTAGACAGGGAGCACCATGTATTATACAGGGAGCACCATGGTATTATACAGGGAGCACCATGGTTTTAGACAGGAAGCACCATGGTATTATACATGGAGCACCATGGCATTGTACAGGAGCACCATGGTATTAGACAGGAGCACCATGGTATTAGACAGGGAGCACCATGTATTATACAGGGAGCACCATGGTATTAGACAGGAGCACCATAGTTTTAGACAGGAAGCACCATGGTATTATACAGGGAGCACCATGGTTTTAGACAGGAAGCACCATGGTATTATATAGGAGCACCATGGTATTAGACAGGAAGCACCATGGTATTATACAGGGAGCACCATGGTATTATACAGGAGAACCATGGTATTATACAGGGAGCACCATGGTATTATACAGGGAGAACCATGGTATTAGACAGGAGCACCATGGTATTGTACAGGGAGCACCATGGTATTAGACAGGGAGCACCGTGGTATTAGACAGGGAGCACCATGGTATTAGACAGGGAGCACCATAGTATTATACAGGAGCACCATGGTATTAGACAGGAGCACCATGTTATTATACAGGGAGCACCATGGTATTAGACAGGGAGCACCATGTTATTAGACAGGGAGCACCATGGTATTGTACAGGAGCACCATGGTATTATACAGGAGCACCATGTTATTATACAGGGAGCACCATGTTATTAGACAGGGAGCACCGTGGTATTAGACAGGAGCACCATGGTATTGTACAGGAGCACCACGGTATAAGACAGGAGCACCGTGGTATTAGACAGGAGCACCATGTTATTAGACAGGGAGCACTGTGGTATTAGACAGGGAGCACCATGGTATAAGACAGGGAGCACCATGGTATTATACAGGGAGCACCATGGTATTAGACAGGAGCACCATGGTATTGTACAGGAGCACCACGGTATAAGACACGGAGCACCGTGGTATTAGACAGGAGCACCATGGTATTAGACAGGGAGCACCATGGTATTAGACAGGGAGCACCATGGTATTGTACAGGAGCACCACGGTATAAGACACACGGAGCACCGTGGTATTAGACAGGGAGCACCATGGTATTATACAGGGAGCACCATGGTATTATATGGTATATCTCTAATTAGTTGTGCTGTGAAATGTACAGAACTTAGTGACGAAGAGTTGAACCAAAGTTGTGTTTCAACTAGGAGAACTCATGGACACATCTGCCATGAAAGATTCACACTGAGCTACTATTAATCTACTGCATACTGTAACTGTCCACTGAGCTACTATTAATCTACTGCATACTGTAACTGTCCACAGAGCTACTATTAATCTACTGCATACTGTAACTGTCCACAGAGCTACTATTCATCTACTGTATACTGTAACTGTCCACAGAGCTACTATTCATCTACTGCATACTGTAACTGTCCACAGAGCTACTATTCATCTACTGTATACTGTAACTGTCCACAGAGCTACTATTCATCTACTGTATACTGTAACTGTCCACAGAGCTACTATTCATCTACTGTATACTGCTTTGTCCACACAGAGCTACTATTCATCTACTGTATACTGTAACTGTCCACAGAGCTACTATTCATCTACTGCATACTGTAACTGTCCACTGGGGCTACTATTAATCTACTGCATACTGTAACTGTCCACAGAGCTACTATTTACCTACTGCATACTGTAACTGTCCACAGAGCTACTATTCATCTACTGTATACTGTAACTGTCCACAGAGCTACTATTCACCTACTGTATACTGTAACTGTCACAGAGCTACTATTCATCTACTGTATGCATAACTGTCACAGAGCTACTATTCACCTACTGCATACTGTAACTGTCACTGAGCCACTATTCATCTACTGTATACTGTAACTGTCACAGGCTACTATTAATCTACTGTATACTGTAACTGTCACAGAGCTACTATTAATCTACTGTATACTGTAACTGTCCACAGAGATACTATTCACCTACTGCATACTGTAACTGTCCACAGAGCTACTATTCACCTACTGCATACTGTAACTGTCCACAGAGATACTATTCACCTACTGCATACTGTAACTGTCCACAGAGCTACTATTCACCTACTGTATACTGTAACTGTCCACAGAGATACTATTCACCTACTGCATACTGTAACTGTCCACAGAGCTACTATTCACCTACTGTATACTGTAACTGTCCACTGAGCCACTATTCACCTACTGCATACTGTAACTGTCCACAGAGCTACTATTCATCTACTGTATACTGTAACTGTCCACAGAGCTACTATTCACCTACTGCATACTGTAACTGTCCACAGAGCTACTATTCACCTACTGTATACTGTAACTGTCCACAGAGCTACTATTCATCTACTGCATACTGTAACTGTCCACAGAGCTACTATTCATCTACTGTATACTGTAACTGTCCACAGAGCTACTATTCACCTACCCGCATACTGTAACTGTCCACTGAGCTACTATTAATCTACTGCATACTGTAACTGTCCAGAGCTACTATTCACCTACGTATAATGTAACTGTCCACTGAGCTACTATTCATCTACTGTATACTGTAACTGTCCCACAGAGCTACTATTCACCTACTGTATACTGTAACTGTCCAGAGCTACTATTCATCTACTGCATACTGTAACTGGTCACAGAGCTACTATTCATCTACTGTATACTGTAACTGTCCACTGAGCTACTATTCCATCTACTGTATACTGTAACTGTCCACAGAGCTACTATTCATCTACTGCATACTGTAACTGTCCACTGAGCTACTATTAATCTACTGCATACTGTAACTGTCCACAGAGCTACTATTCACCTACTGCATACTGTAACTCTACAGAGCTACTATTCATCTACTGTATACTGTAACTGTCACAGAGCTACTATTCACCTACTGTATACTGTAACTGTCCACAGAGCTACTATTCACCTACTGCATACTGTAACTGTCCACAGAGCTACTATTATCTACTGTATACTGTAACTGTCCACAGAGCTACTATTCACCTACTGCATACTGTAATCCAATCACAGAGCTACTATTCATATACTGTATACTGTAACTGTCCACTGAGCTACTATTAATCTACTGCATACTGTAACTGTCCACAGAGATACTATTCTGCCTACTGCATACTGTAACTGTCCACAGAGCTACTATTCATCTACTGTATACTGTAACTGTCCACAGAGCTACTATTCATCTACTGTATACTGTAACTGTCCACAGAGCTACTATTCACCTACTGCATACTGTAACTGTCCACAGAGCTACTATTCATCTACTGTATACTGTAACTGTCCACAGAGCTACTATTCACCTACTGTATACTGTAACTGTCCACTGAGCTACTATTAATCTACTGCATACTGTAACTGTCCACTGAGCTACTATTAATCTACTGCATACTGTAACTGTCCACAGAGCTACTATTCATCTACTGTATACTGTAACTGTCCACAGAGCTACTATTCATCTACTGTATACTGTAACTGTCCACAGAGCTACTAGTCATCTACTGTATACTGTAACTGTCCACAGAGCTACTATTCATATACTGTAACTGTCCACAGAGCTACTATTAATCTACTGTATACTGTAACTGTCCACAGAGCTACTATTAATCTACTGCATACTGTAACTGTCCACAGAGCTACTATTCATCTACTGTATACTGTAACTGTCCACAGAGCTACTATTCACCTACTGTATACTGTAACTGTCCACTGAGCTACTAGTCATCTACTGCATACTGTAACTGTCCACAGAGCTACTATTAATCTACTGTATACTGTAACTGTCCACAGAGCTACTATTCACCTACTGTATACTGTAACTGTCCACAGAGCTACTATTCACCTACTGTATACTGTAACTGTCCACAGAGCTACTATTCATCTACTGTATACTGTAACTGTCCACAGAGCTACTATTCACCTACTGTATACTGTAACTGTCCACAGAGCTACTATTCATCTACTGCATACTGTAACTGTCCACAGAGATACTATTCATCTACTGCATACTGTAACTGTCCACTGAGATACTATTCACCTACTGTATACTGTAACTGTCCACAGAGCTACTATTCATCTACTGTATACTGTAACTGTCCACAGAGCTACTATTCATCTACTGTATACTGTAACTGTCCACAGAGCTACTATTCACCTACTGTATACTGTAACTGTCCACAGAGCTACTATTCATCTACTGCATACTGTAACTGTCCACAGAGATACTATTCATCTACTGCATACTGTAACTGTCCACAGAGATACTATTCATATACTGTATACTGTAACTGTCCACTGAGCTACTATTCATATACTGCATACTGTAACTGTCCACTGAGCCACTATTCATCTACTGCATACTGTAACTGTCCACAGAGCTACTATTGACATACGCCTCCTTTTCCTTCTCCTACTCTCTTCCTCATCTTCCTCCTCCTACCTCTTCCTCATCTTCCTCCTCCTCCCCTTCCTTCTCCTACTCTCTTCCTCGTCTTCCTCCTCCTCCTCTTCCTCATCTTCCCATTGTTTCCTCTTAATCTCCTTCTCCTCTTCTGCTCCTCCTTCTCTTTATCTCCTCTTCCTCCTGCCTGCCTATCACCCCCCCCCCCTGTCTGTCTGTCCGTCACAGCCAATTGGTAAGAGTGATGGAGATACACAAGGTGTTGGGGCACAGCTCTCAAGGAATGGAGGGAGGGATGGAGGGATGGGGTGGGTGAAATGTGTTTTGTCAATCCAGATGAAATGCTGGAGTGGTCTGATCCTTCTTGTCTTCCTCAGTGCCCTGCGTGCCTGTCGTATATCAACCTGCTCTGCCATGTCCCCCAGCGTCAGCCTCACTAAATCTCACAGTGTTTTTATTGGTTAAACTGTTATTCATTGTCTGCTGCCAGAGCCCAAGACAGGGAGAAGCCTTCAAGCCCCAAGACAGGATGTGATACATTTTGTGGACATATGGCGTCTTTCAATCGACCGGCCGTGAGTGGCAGATTGTAGGCTTGGGCTCATCTTTCTGATCACTGAGCTACCGTTCACCTTCGTACTGTGACTGGCTCATCTTTCTGAACACTGAGCTACCGTTCACCTTCGTACTGTGACTGGCTCATCTTTCTGAACACTGAGCTACCGTTCACCTTCGTACTGTGACTGGCTCATCTTTCTGAACACTGAGCTACCGTTCACCTTCGTACTGTGACTGGCTCATCTTTCTGAACACTGAGCTACCGTTCACTCCCTGTTGTTCCTGTTGTCCATGTTGTTCCTGTTGTCCTTGTTGTCCCTGTTGTTCCCGTTGTCCGTGTTGTTCCTGTTGTCCCTGTTGTTCTTGTTGTCCCTGTTGTCCTTGTTGTCCATGCTGTTCCTGTTGTCCATGTTGTTCTTGTTGTCCATGTTGTCCATGTTGTTCTTGTTGTCCCTGTTGTTCTTGTTGTCCATGTTGTCCTTGTTGTCCCTGTTGTTCCCGTTGTCCGTGTTGTTCCTGTTGTCCCTGTTGTTCCTTGTTGTCCATGTTGTTCCTGTTGTCCATGTTGTTCTTGTTGTCCTTGTTGTCCATGTTGTTCCTGTTGTCCATGTTGTTCCTGTTGTCCATGTTGTCCATGTTGTTCCTGTTGTCCATGTTGTCCATGTTGTCCATGTTGTCCATGTTGTTCATGTTGTCCTTGTTGTCCCTGTTGTTCCCGTTGTCCGTGTTGTTCCTGTTGTCCATGGTGTTCCTGTTGTCCATGTTGTCCATGTTGTCCTTGTTGTCCCTGTTGTTCCTGTTGTCCATGTTGTTCCTGTTGTCCATGTTGTTCCTGTTGTCCATGTTGTTCCTGTTGTCCGTGTTGTTCCTGTTGTCCATGTTGTCCATGTTGTCCTTGTTGTCCATGTTGTTCCTGTTGTCCATGTTGTTCCTGTTGTACGTGTTGTTCTTGTTGTACGTGTTGTTCCTGTTGTCCATGTTGTTCCTGTTGTCCATGTTGTTCCTGTTGTTCTTGTTGTTCCTGTTGTCCATGTTGTTCCTGTTGTTCTTGTTGTTCCTGTTGTCCATGTTGTTCCTGTTACCCATGTTGTTCCTGTTCCCCATGTTGTTCCTGTTGTTCCTGTTGTTCCTGTTGTTCCTGTTTTTCTTGTTGTTCTTGTTGTCCATGCTGTTCCTGTTGTCTCTGTTGTCCCTGTTGTAGTTGCGGATGTCTCCTTGACCTAAACCCATCCATATGCAATATGTACAGAATACTACTGCTATCTTACCTTACGTAACTACAGTAAACATTACATCTATACTGTATGTGTCTTCATTACGGCACAGAGTTTTTCCTGGGTCAGACCATGTTGTCAGGAAATACCTCCCGGTGCCTGGTCCTCCCGGGCCCAAGTCCAAAATCAAAAGCAAACATAATGGGCCTCGGTTTTAGGATATTTAACAGATAAACAAGAGCTAATACCTTGGGAAGTTCTTGTTTTGCTGTGAAGAGACTCAAATGTACCTGATAAAAGGTGTTTACATCTCTGCATGGTTCTGGTCTGGACTGCATGGTTCTGGTCTGGACTGCATGGTTCTGGTCTGGACTGCATGGTTCTGGTCTGGACTGCTCGGTAGTAGCTCATCTGTGAGTGGTTGTTACAAAGGGTCTTCTTTAAAACTTCTTAAGGATGACGCAGAACACAGTTCCCATGCAGGAACATCACTCAGCGGAATTTCAGAGCGCCACCTATAGTTTTTGATAAAACTCAAACTTTCATTAAACTTTCATTAAAATACACATTCAAGGTAGTGAATTAAAGCTACACTCGTTGTGAATCTATCCACCAAGTCAGATTTGTAAAATGCTTTTCGACGAAAGCATGAGAAGCTATTATGTGATAGCATGTACCCCCGAAATACTGCAACGTCACCTAACACGACAGATTTTGCGTTAGCCGGCGCTACCCAAAACGCAGAAATAAAACATAAAACATTCATTACCTTTGACGAGCTTCTTTCTTGGCACTCCTAGATGTCCCATAAACATTTATTTGGGTCTTTTTTTCGAGTAAATCGGTCCATATATAGCCTAGATATCGATCTATGAAGACTGTGTAATCAAGGAAAAAACTGAGTTTGATAACGCAACGTCATTTTTTAAAATTAAAAAAGTCGACGATAAACTTTCACAAAACACTTCGAAATACTTTTGTAATGCAACTTTAGGTATTAGTAAACGTTAATAAATCTATCAAAATGATCACGGGGCGATGTATATTCTTTGGCTCCACGTCTTGAAATCATGTCCGGATATTTCTCAACCAAAACATCCTGTCGGAGAGCGGAAGAAATCGTCTTCCTTGTTTCGGTTTGACCAAGAAACAAATCCGAGACAAATGACAAGACTGTTGACATCGTGTGGAAGCTGTAGGTATTGCAACCTCAGCCCCATTTAATGTGGGTCACTTTTAACATATGGTTGAAGTGGCGCATGGATATATTTTCCCATTTTCAGTGATCAGATTTTCCTGCACTTTTCGATGAAACGCACGTTCTGTTATAGTCACAGCCGTGATTTAACCAGTTTTAGAAACGTCTGAGTGTTTTCTATCCACACATACTAATCATATGCATATACTATATTCCTGGCATGAATAGCAGGGTGCTGAAATGTTGCGCAACTTTTAACAAAAAGCTGCGAAAATTCGCAGCCTCCCCTAAGAGGTTTTAAGAATCCCTATAGAACTCTGACAGTGAAGTCTGTAAAGTTCCAAAGGGTTCCTATATAACTCTGACAGTGAAGTCTGTAAAGTTCCAAAGGGTTCCTATAGAACTCTGACAGTGATGTGTGTAAAGTTCCAAAGGGTTCCCCATAGAATAATATTATTTTGTTTCCAAGTTAAACTATTTTTTGGCTCCAGGTAGAACTCTTTTGGGTTCCATGTAGAACCCTCTGTGGAAAGGGTTCTACATGGAACTAAAAAGAGTTCTACCTGGAACCAAAAGGGTTATTCAAAGGGTTCTCCTATGGGGACAGCCGAGGAACCCTTTTAGGTTCTAGATAGCACCTTTTATTTCTACGAGTGTATGACAGACATGATTTATAGGCGGCTGTTGGCTCGTCTGCACAAAGAGATCTTAGGAGAGGTGGCGCTGCTAGAGTCTTTTGGCAGGCTGACTCCAATTTCTGTGCAAGTCTCCAAGTGTCATCAACAAATCATTTATTTGGAAGTCCTGAGTGAAAGTCTGGATTTCACATGAAGTCTGTGTGCAGTTGGTTATCTCAAGTCTGAATCCTTGAAAAGAAGGCAGTTTAACAGTGGTATCAGGAGAGAGTAACAGAGTCCCATTAATATCATCCTGATCATTCTGGTAATGATGCTTGAAACTCATTCTAGTTTCTTCAGTCTGATGTAATCACCCGTGGAATTACTAGATCATCTTTTTCACGCTGGTTTGACACGTTTCATTTTCAGATTTGTCCTAAAAATGACATCTTGATTTTTAGTAAAGCAACAGGTGTGCCTGGGCCTACATGTCTTCATTGAACAGCTGGGAAGACAATGTAATTCCTACAAGATGTTACAGGGATGTTGTCACGTGTGCTCCCTCTCCGACCTCTAGGTCATCAGACTTCTCGTTATGGAGCACACCTGTCACCATCGTCACGCGCACCTGCACGTCTTCAGACTCACCTGGACTCCATCACTTCCTGATGACCTTCCCTTTATATGTCACTCCCTTCCCCAGGCGCCATTGTTTCTGTTCCTGGGTCATGTCTGTGTGTTGTTTCATTTATTCATTAACACACTCACTCCCTGAACTTGCTTCCCGACTCTCAGCGCACATCGTTACAGATGAACTGGGTGTGAACCAGGCTTGTCAGTGTGCCACAAGACTGTGTTAGCCTGTTGAGCTAAAGCCTCTATATTAGCTTGGAGAGCAAGGTCTTCAGATTTCACCCAAGGACAATCATCACACAACCCCTCAGGACTAAAATACATCACGTTGTCTTTCAGAGCATTTTGAATGTTTACTGCTAACATACTTGTATTTTCTAGCTCCTGCCCCCACCACCCCCCACCCTGTTACTACCTTGGTGTTAAAGTAACTCAAGGTTCTGAACAAAGCGAAAGCCATTACCAATTAGCCATCCTGTTCATTAGAGAGATCACTTTGTATCGTTATGGAGGGTACTTGTCAATTGGTTATGTTGGGAAGGAAATAAGTGGCCGTGATTATGTTTTCATACCAAGTCATTGGACAGAGACAAGGGCAGAGGTTTGGGCAGAAATTCCCTCATCTTACTTGTCATCTTCAGTAGAGGTTTTAACTGACCTGATGGCTCATCTGTCCTACTGTCTGATCATGTATTGGGCAGATGAAGGCCCAATACATGGTCCGACAGTAGGACAGATGAAAGCCCAATACATGGTCAGACAGTAGGACAGATGAGGCCCAATACATGGTCCGACAGTAGGACAGATGAGGCCCAATACATGGTCAGACAGTAGGACAGATGAGGCCCAATACATGGTCAGACAGTAGGACAGATGAAGCCCAATACATGGTCAGACAGTAGGACAGATGAAGGCCCAATACATGGTCAGACAGTAGGACAGATGAGGCCCAATACATGGTCCGACAGTAGGACAGATGAGAAAGCCAATACATGGTCAGACAGTAGGACAGATGAAGGCCCAATACATGGTCAGACAGTAGGACAGATGAGGCCCAATACATGGTCAGACAGTAGGACAGATGAGGCCCAATACATGGTCAGACAGTAGGACAGATGAAGGCCCAATACATGGTCAGACAGTAGGACAGATGAGGCCCAATACATGATCAGACAGTAGGACAGATGAGGCCCAATACATGGTCAGACAGTAGGACAGATGAGGCCCAATACATGGTCAGACAGTAGGACAGATGAGGCCCAATACATGGTCAGACAGTAGGACAGATGAAGCCCAATACATGGTCAGACAGTAGGACAGATGAGGCCCAATACATGATCAGACAGTAGGACAGATGAGGCCCAATACATGGTCAGACAGTAGGACAGATGAGGCCCAATACATGGTCAGACAGTAGGACAGATGAGGCCCAATACATGGTCAGACAGTAGGACAGATGAGGCCCAATACATGGTCAGACAGTAGGACAGATGAGGCCCAATACATGGTCAGACAGTAGGACAGATGAGGCCCAATACATGGTCAGACAGTAGGACAGATGAAGGCCCAATACATGGTCAGACAGTAGGACAGATGAGGCCCAATACATGGTCAGACAGTAGGACAGATGAAGGCCCAATACATGGTCAGACAGTAGGACAGATGAGGCCCAATACATGGTCAGACAGTAGGACAGATGAAGGCCCAATACATGATCAGACAGTAGGACAGATGAGGCCCAATACATGGTCAGACAGTAGGACAGATGAGGCCCAATACATGGTCAGACAGTAGGACAGATGAGGCCCAATACATGGTCAGACAGTAGGACAGATGAAGGCCCAATACATGGTCAGACAGTAGGACAGATGAGGCCCAATACATGGTCAGACAGTAGGACAGATGAGGCCCAATACATGGTCAGACAGTAGGACAGATGAGGCCCAATACATGGTCAGACAGTAGGACAGATGAGGCCCAATACATGGTCAGACAGTCAGAGGACAGATGCAGGCCCAATACATGGTCAGACAGTAGGACAGATGAGGCCCAGACAGTACATGAGGCCAGGTCACAGTAGGACAGATGAAGGCCTTTCATACATGTCTGACCAGACCCTCATCTGGCCTAGGACAGATGACCATGTATTGGCCCCAATCTGTCCTACATGGTCCATGATTGGGCATCTGTAGGACAGATGGGCCTTTATCTGGTCTGATCAGTAGGCATCTGTCCTAGATGATCATGTATTGGGCCTCATCTGTCCTACTGTCTGATCATGTAGGACAGATGATTGGCCCAAATGTCTGATCATGGTCCGACTGTCCTAATGGACAGATTGGGCTTTCCTAATTTAACTAACTAATTTAATGGTCAGACAGTATTGGAAAGATGAAGTGCCCTAATACCCTGTATGAGATTTAAATGTTTTTTTAGACAGTAGGACAGATGAGAAAACTGCCAAGACTCAATAGAAGACAAAACAAGGAACAAACCAAAAAAGACAGGCTTTTGAAAAATACATGGTTCATAAAATTGACAGTTATCTTACAGATGAATTGCCCAGAATTGTTTACTTGTTGCAAGCAGTTGCTAGGGACAAGAAGCTAGCTAGCCAGAAAGAATACAACAAAAAATATCTAGTTAACAGAAGAAAAGGACAAAATAAGGACAAATAGAAGGACAGAAGAAAAAGGAAAGATGAGGCCCAATAGATGGTCAGACAGTAGGACAGATGAGGCCCAATACATGGTCAGACAGTAGGACAGATGACCATCCCAATACAGCACTGTAGAAACTATTACACTCAACTGACAGTTAGGACAGATGAGTCTTTGCCCAATACATTGTGTAGTTTAGACAGTCTTAGAACAGATGAGGCCCAATAGGAGATGATCAGAGCAGTGATAGAACTTCCGCACTCAACAACCCGACAGATTCCGGCCCAATATCATGGTCAGACATTAGGACAGATGAGGCCCAATACATGATCAGACAGATAGGACAGATGATTTTCTAGGCCCAATACCAGCTGATCAGAACGTAACGTAATCAACACTGATGCTAGCCAGGCCCAATACAGCACTGTAGAAACTAGACACTCAACGGACACTTGATTAGTGTAGTGTCAGCAGCCAATAGTCTTCAACAACGGCCACTCATCTGTACTAGCAGTCTGATCATTTTGAATCATTTTAGTCAATAAGATTTTGGCCTACTGTCTGAACATTCGAGACATGTCCACTTGTCATTCAATCTCCTTGCATTAGCGTAGCCTCTTCTGTAGCCTGTCAACTATGTGTCTGTCTATCCCTGTTATCTCCTCTCTGCACAGACCATACAAACACTCCATGTGGCCGGGCAATCTGTCCCACTGTCTGACCACGTGGATTGGGTCTCATCTGTCCTACTGTCGGCCAACAAGGCAGAGTATTGCCTATGCCTCCCTCCAGTCCCTGTCTTCTTGGCACTGTCGGAAACATGGATCACCACAGATATTGGCCTCATCTGTCCTACTGTCTGATCACCCCGAGCTTCTGGTCAGCGGGGTGGTGGCACCGCCTCATCTGTCCTACTCTCTCCCCTTACCCATCTGTCTATTGGCCTCCTTTGATGTCATGCTGTCACAGTTACTGTCTGAACATCCTTATTTTATCGCCCTCCAGGTCCCCTGTCATCAATGAGCTTGATGTCTTGATAAGCTATTTCCTGAGGACATCACCTCACAGTTCTGGGCATGTTTGACTCATCCTCCTGCTGTCTGACCATTTCCTCTTTGACCTCACCCTCTCACCTGTCCTACTGTCTGACCTCATCTTACTGATGCTGTTCTTCATCTGTCCTCCTCCAAGTCTCCGACCATGTATTGGGCCTCATCTGTCCAACACTTCCCACACTGCCCCTACCATGGTATTGGGCCTCATCTGTCCTACTGTCTGATCATCCTATTGGGCTCATCTGTCTCAAACCTGTCTGAACCTATCTATTGGGCCTCATCTGTCCTACTGTCTGACTCATGTATTTCCAGGCCGCCTCCTCTGCTCCGTGGCTGACGCCTCATTGCGAGCTCATGAACATTGGGCTCATCTGGAGGAAAACTCCTACTGCGGACCTGATCATGTATTGGGCCTCATCTGTCCTACTGTCTGCTCATGTATTGGCCACTTTCCTCATCTGTCCTAACCCTGTCTGACCATGTATTGGGCCTCCCTCCCCTCTGTCCTCTGTCAGATGACCATGTATTTTGAAAAGAAGGTCCTCCGATCTGTCCTAAGTCAAAAATGACACCGCTGGTTCTGCTCACATGTACCCGGTGCTCTGACCTCTGTCCCCCTAATCTCCAGATGAAAGTGCGTCTTGTGACAACAACCTGCCCGCTACCCTATTGACCATTTCCGGAGACCTTCTCCCTTACCTCACCTCGCTCATCAACTCATCCCTGACCGCTGGCTACGTCCCTTCCGTCTTCAAGAGAGCGAGTTGCACCCCTTCTGAAAAAACCTACAGTGATCCCTCCGATAGTTACCAGTGTGTCTGCAGTGAGGTGCGTCCTTGGCCAGTGTGTCTGCAGTGAGGTGCCAAATCAGTCAGGTTTCAAGACTAGTCTGCAGTGAGGTGCGTTCTTGAACGGAGTGTCTGCAGTGAAGTGCGTAGTTGAAGTGCTCTCATCTGCAGTGAGGTGCCTTCGATACTTGAAGTGTCCTCTGCCACCCTCTCCGAGTGGGCAGGTGCGTACGCTTGGAGTTGCGTCCTGCAGTGAGGTGGCGTGGCGAGTTGAAGCGTCTGGTGTCCCCCAGGGCTCTGTTCTAGGCCCTGCGTATTCTGCTATACACCAAGTGAGTCACATGGTGCGTAGTATGCAGAGTGTCTTCTCCTTTCCTCCTTCTGTGACCAAGTGGTGAATCGCATCTCTGATGTCTGGCGACATATCAGTGTGGTGCGGATCACCACCTCAAGCTGAACCTGCAGTGAGGTGCTGCTCTTCCTCCCGAAGGACTGCCCGTTCCATGATCTCGCCATCAGTTGACAGTGTCCTCTGCCAGTGCGCTAAGAACATTGCGTAGTCCTGAAACACCCTGTGTCTGCAACATGAGGTGCCCGTTCCTGTAGGTTCATGCTCGTCTGCAGTGAGGTGGAAGCGTAGGTCCTAATCCAGGCACTTGTCATCTCCAGTCTGGTGCAACTCGCTGTTGGCTGGGCTCCTGCCTGTGCCATTAAACCCCTAGTCATGAAGTGCGTCTGCAGTGAGGTGTTCAAGTTCCCAAGTTCTCTCACGTGCTCTGCAGTGACTGGCTTCCAGTTGAAGTGCATCCGTCTGACCATGGTGCTTGCCTAGGAGCTGAAGGGGCGTCTGCAGTCCAGGCTCTGATCAGGCCCTACACCCAAACAAGGGCACTGCGTCATCCACCTCTGGCCTGCGTAGTACCACTGAAGTGTTCCCGTCTGCAGTCAAAACTGTTCGCTGTTGAATGTGGAACAAACTCTGCAGGAGGTGCGTCACCACCTTGACACCTGAAACCCCACCTCTTTAGGAATACGTAGGATGATAAAGTGTCCTCTGCAAAAGTTTAGATGCACTATTGAAAGTGCGTTCCACTGGATGTCATAAGGTGAATGCACCAATTGAAGTGCGTCTGCAGTGAGGTGCGTCTGCTAAATGAAAATGTAAATGTAAATCTGTCCTAGTCTGATCATGTATTGGGCCTTCATCTGTCTACTGTCCCAGTGAGGTGCGTAGTTGAAGTGTGTCTGCAGTGAGGTGCGTAGTAATAGAAAGTGCGTCTGCAGTGAGGTGCGTAGTTGAAGTGTGTCTGCAGTGAGGTGCGTAGTTGAAGTGTGTCTGCAGTGAGGTGCGTAGTTGAAGTGCGTCTGCAGTGAGGTGCGTAGTTGAAGTGTGTCTGCAGTGAGGTGCGTAGTTGAAGTGTGTCTGCAGTGAGGTGCGTAGTTGAAGTGCGTCTGCAGTGAGGTGCGTAGTTGAACTGTGTCTGCAGTGAGGTGCGTAGTTGAAGTGCGTCTGCAGTGAGGTGCGTAGTTGAAGTGCGTCTGCAGTGAGGTGCATAGTTGAAGTGTGTCTGCAGTGAGGTGCGTAGTTGAAGTGCGTCTGCAGTGAGGTGCGTAGTTGAAGTGTGTCTGCAGTGAGGTGCGTAGTTGAAGTGTGTCTGCAGTGAGGTGCGTAGTTGAAGTGCGTCTGCAGTGAGGTGCGTAGTTGAAGTGCCTCTGCAGTGAGGTGCGTAGTTGAAGTGTGTCTGCAGTGAGGTGCGTAGTTGAAGTGAGTCTGCAGTGAGGTGCGTAGTTGAAGTGCGTCTGCAGTGAGGTGCGTAGTTGAAGTGTGTCTGCAGTGAGGTGCGTAGTTGAAGTGCGTCTGCAGTGAGGTGCGTAGTTGAAGTGCGTCTGCAGTGAGGTACGTAGTTGAAGTGTGTCTGCAGTGAGGTGCGTAGTTGAAGTGCCTCTGCAGTGAGGTGCGTAGTTGAAGTGTGTCTGCAGTGAGGTGCGTAGTTGAAGTGTGTCTGCAGTGAGGTGCGTAGTTGAAGTGCGTCTGCAGTGAGGTGCGTAGTTGAAGTGTGTCTGCAGTGAGGTGCGTAGTTGAAGTGCGTCTGCAGTGAGGTACGTAGTTGAAGTGCGTCTGCAGTGAGGTGCGTACTGGCAGCAGAGAAGTCTGGCACAGGAGAGCGGAAACGGATTTACAACGGTGTCATTTATTACCCATAAACCACCGGTCAACAGAACAATACAATAAACGGGTCAAACAAAACCCGGTAAATACCAGCATACAGTGTATAAGCACTACAAGAAACAATTACCCACAAGGACAATGAGGGGGAACAGAGGGTTAAATACACAACATGTAATTGATGGAATTGGAACCAGGTGTGATGGAAGACAAGACAAAACTAATGGAAAATGAAAAGTGGATCAGCGATGGCTAGAAGGTTGGTGACTTCGACCGCAGAACGCCGCCTGAACAAGGAGAGGAACCGAGGAAGTCGTTACATCGTTAAAAAGAATGATTTGTTATTTCTGAGCCATCCACTCCATTTTATTGTAGTCCTCCATGGTGTTGCATTGACATACATGTATACTTAGCTCTGCCACTAGGGACAGACGGTCAGGGTGTTGCTGCTACTGCAACTCTCTTCTTCGTCAATGGTACGTGACCGATAGAAGAACCCAGTGAAAAGAACAGAGAAGTTCAAATCTAGAGATGACGCACCTCTCTTCTTCGTCAATGGTACGTGACCGATGGAAGAACCCAGTGAAAAAAACAGAGAAGTTCAAATCTAGAGATGACGCACCTCTCTTCGTCAATGGTACGTGACCGATGGGAAGAACCCAGTGAAAAAACAGAGAAGTTCAAATGGAAGAGAAGTTTCTCCTGTTTTTCAATTGTACCCAGTGAAAAAAACAGAAAAAATCTAGAGATGACGCACCTCTCTTTTTTTCTCAATTCCGTGACCGATGGAAGAACCCAGTGAAAAAAACAGAGAAGTCAGTCTCTCCATGTCTCACTATTTTTTCTCCTGTTTTTCAGATTGTACGCATTGTTATGTTTTCAAAATCTAGAGATGACGCACCTCTCTTTTTTTTCTTATTCCTTCCTCGTTCTCTGTCTCCTCTCGCTTATTCCACTTTCCACTTCCCTCTATCTCTCCTCTCGCTTATTCTGCTTTCCCCTTCCCTCTATCTCTACTCTCGCTTATTCCACTTTCCACTTCCCTCTATCTCTCCTCTCGCTTATTCTGCTTTCCACTTCCCTCTATCTCTCCTCTCGCTTATTCTGCTTTCCCCTTCCCTCTATCTCTCCTCTCGCTTATTCTGCTTTCCCCTTCCCTCTATCTCTCCTCTCGCTTATTCCACTTTCCCCTTCCCTCTATCTCTACTCTCGCTTATTCCACTTTCCCCTTCCCTCTATCTCTCCTCTCGCTTATTCTGCTTTCCCCTTCCCTCTATCTCTCCTCTCGCTTATTCCACTTTCCACTTCCCTCTATCTCTACTCTCACTTATTCCACTTTCCACTTCCCTCTATCTCTACTCTCGCTTATTCCGCTTTCCACTTCCCTCTATCTCTCCTCTCGCTTATTCCACTTTCCACTTCCCTCTATCTCTACTCTCACTTATTCCACTTTCCACTTCCCTCTATCTCTACTCTCGCTTATTCCACTTTCCACTTCCCTCTATCTCTCCTCTCGCTTATTCCACTTTCCACTTCCCTCTATCTCTACTCTCACTTATTCCACTTTCCCCTTCCCTCTATCTCTCTCCTTATTCTGCTTTCCACTTCCCTCTATCTCTCCTCTCGCTTATTCCACTTTCCACTTCCCTCTATCTCTCCTCTCGCTTATTCTGTCCCCTTCCCTCTCTCTTTCACTTATTCCACTTTCCACTTCCCTCTCTCTCTCTCACACTGCTTTCCCCTTCCCTCTATCTCTACTCTCCTTATTCTCTCCACTTCCCTCTCTCTCTCTCTCTCATTCCACTTTCCACTTCCCTCTATCTCTCTCTCATTCCACTTTCCCCTTCCCCTCTCTCTCTCTATCTCTATTCCCTCTCCATTCCCTCTCTCTATCTCTCTCTCATTCCCTTTCCACTTCCCTCTCTCTCCTCTCTCTTATTCTGCTTTCCACTTCCCTCTCTCTCCTCTCTCATTCCTTTCTCTCTCATCTCTACTCTCATTCTTCTCTTTCCCTTCCTCTCTCTCTCTCTCTCTTATTCCGCTCTCTCTTCCCTCTCTCTCTCCTCTCGCTCTCTGCTTCCCTCTCTCTCTTCCCTCTCTCTTATTCCCTCTCTCTTCCCTCTCTCTCACTCTCTCTCTCTTCCCTTTCCCTTCCCTCTCTCTCTCTCTCTCTTCCACTCTCTCCCTCTCTCTCTTCTCTCTCTCTCTCATTCCCTCTCTCTCATTCCCTCTCTTTCCATTCCCTCTCTCTCTCCTCTCCTTATTCTGCTCTCATTCCCTCTCTCTCTCTCTCTCTCTTCCCTCTCACTCCCTCTATCTCTCTCTCTCTGCTTTCCACTCCCTCTATCTCTCTCTCGCTCTTCTGCTTTCCATTCCCTCTATCTCTCCTCTCGCTCTTCTGGCTTTCTCCACCTGTTCTCTCTCTCTCCACTTCCCTCCCTCTATCTTCCTCTCGCTCACTGGGTCTCTATTACCTCATCTCTCTCTCTCTCATTCTCTTTCCACTTCCCTCTATCTCTCTCTCTCTTATTCTGTTTCCATTCCCTCTCTCTCATTCCTTATTTGCTTTCTTCCATCTATCTCTCTCTGTTCATTCTGGCTTTCTCCTTCCCTCTATTCTCTCTCTCTCAATCCCTCTATCTCTCAGCTCTGCTTATTCCACTTTCTCAAGAAGAGGATCCTCAATCTCTATGGCGCTGAAATGCAGGGATTCCACTTTCTCCCTCCAATAAGAATCATCCTTTCTTTTTTGTCGCAAACCCTCTCTTTTCCTTATTACCCTCTTCCACTAGTTCTCTCTCTCTCTCACCACCTTCCCTTTGATTCACATGAGCTCTCTCTCAGTCAATTCCCTCTCTCTCTTCTCACACTCTTATTCTATCTATCATTCTCTCTCATTCATTCCCCTCTCTTTCCCTCTCTCTCATTCCCTCTCTCTCATTTCTATCATAGTGAGTGTATCATCTGGTCTCTCTCTCTCTCTCTCTCTTCTCTCTCTCTCTCTCATCTCTCTCAGGGTCTCTCTCATTCCTCTCTCATTCCCTCTCTCTTCCCCTCTCTCTCATTCCCTCTGTAAGTTCCCTCTCTCTCTCATCTCTCTCTCTCTCATTATCTCTCTTCCCTCTCTCTCATTCCCTCTCTCTCATTCCCTCTCTAGTGAGATTCTCTCTCTCTCATTCTCTCTCATATATTCCCTCTCTCTCATTCCCTGAGTAGTCATCTCTCTCTCTCATATTCTCTCTCTCATAGTGAGTCTCTCTCATAGTGAGTAGTGTCATAGTGATTCTCTCAGAGTGAGAACTATCATAGTGAGTCTATCATAGTGATTAGTGTCATGGTGAGTCTCTCATAGTGAGTAGTATCATAGTGAGTCTCTCTTCCTCTCTCTCTAGTGATAGTCTCATTCCCTCTCTAGTATCATCTCTGAGTACTATCATCTCTGATTAGTCTCATCTCTGAGTAGTATCATCTCTCTCTACTATCATCTCTCTCTCATAGTGAGTTCCCCTATCATCATTCCCTCTATCATATTACCTAGTTTCTTCCTGAGTTCCTATCATTCTCTAGTCTCTATTATCATCTCTCTATTATCATAGTGACTCTGTCATTCCTTCCATGTTCAAATGTCAAGTAGCAGCTGGCTTGCCATCTTAGTAGGGTCTCTGTGTTTGATAGTAGTGTCATCATAAATCTGGCTAGTTCTCCACCTGTTCTCCATGGTGTGTAAATCCTCAGCTAATGAAAGTAGCACAGTGAGTAGTATTACCTTGTGAAGCAAACAATGCAAACTGGCCCAAATGGGGAGTACCAACCTGAATTTGTCCAATAAGAATCATAGTGATTTTTGTTGCAAAACATGTTGTACTAATGAATAGGACCCTAGGCTGTCATAGGCCGAGCACTATCATAGTGATGAATGAGCTATAGAGAAGATCAAGTGAGTAGCTGCCATCATCAGGAGCTGAAACTGCAGCAGAAGAGGATCCAGTATCACAGTGAGTAGCTATCATAGTGAGTAGTATCATAGTGAGAAGTATCACAGTGAGTACTATCATAGTGATTAGTGTCATAGTGAGTAGTATCATAGTGAGTACTATCATAGTGATTAGTGTCACAGTGAGTACTATCATAGTGAGTAGTATCATAGTGAGTAGTATCATAGTGAGTAGTATCATAGTGAGTAGTATCATAGTGAGTACTATCATAGTGAGTAGTGTCATAGTGAGTAGTATCATAGTGAGTAGTATCATAGTGAGTAGTATCATAGTGAGTAGTATCATAGTGAGTAGTATCATAGTGAGTAGTATCATAGTGAGTAGTATCATAGTGAGTAGTGTCATAGTGAGTAGTATCGTAGTGAGTAGTATCATAGTGAGTCCTGTCATAATCCATACTATCATAGTGAGTAGTGTCACAGTGAGTACTATCATAGTGAGTAGTATCATAGTGAGTAGTGTCATAGTGAGTAGTGTTTCATCCTGAGGTAATCCATCAGTACTATCATAGTGTACTATCATAGTGTGTTTCATAGTGAGTAATATCATAGTGAGTAGTGTCACAGTGAGTAGTATCATAGTGAGTAGTATCATCACAAGTAGTGTCATAGTAGTTCAAGTAAAGGGGTGAATAGGTTGTCATTACAGACAGACAGGTGTCTTTGAGCTCCTGGTGCCTGGTAATCCATCACAACATGTTCTAGGTTTCTTTGTGTTTCCTGCCTGGTAATCCATCACAACATGTTCTAGGTTTCTTTGTGTTTCCTGCCTGGTAATCCATCACAACATGTTCTAGGTTTCTTTGTGTTTCCTGTCTGGTAATCCATCACAACATGTTCTAGGTTTCTTTGTGTTTCCTGCCTGGTAATCCATCACAACATGTTCTAGGTTTCTTTGTGTTTCCTGCCTGGTAATCCATCACAACATGTTCTAGGTTTCTTTGTGTTTCCTGTCTGGTAATCCATCACAACATGTTCTAGGTTTCTTTGTGTTTCCTGTCTGGTAATCCATCACAACATGTTCTAGGTTTCTTTGTGTTTCCTGTCTGGTAATCCATCACAACATGTTCTAGGTTTCTTTGTGTTTCCTGTCTGGTAATCCATCACAACATGTTCTAGGTTTCTTTGTGTTTCCTGTCTGGTAATCCATCACAACATGTTCTAGGTTTCTTTGTGTTTCCTGTCTGGTAATCCATCACAACATGTTCTAGGTTTCTTTGTGTTTCCTGTCTGGTAATCCATCACAACATGTTCTAGGTTTCTTTGTGTTTCCTGCCTGGTAATCCATCACAACATGTTCTAGGTTTCTTTGTGTTTCCTGTCTGGTAATCCATCACAACATGTTCTAGGTTTCTTTGTGTTTCCTGTCTGGTAATCCATCACAACATGTTCTAGGTTTCTTTGTGTTTCCTGTCTGGTAATCCATCACAACATGTTCTAGGTTTCTTTGTGTTTCCTGTCTGGTAATCCATCACAACATGTTCTAGGTTTCTTTGTGTTTCCTGCCTGGTAATCCATCACAACATGTTCTAGGTTTCTTTGTGTTTCCTGTCTGGTAATCCATCACAACATGTTCTAGGTTTCTTTGTGTTTCCTGTCTGGTAATCCATCACAACATGTTCTAGGTTTCTTTGTGTTTCCTGTCTGGTAATCCATCACAACATGTTCTAGGTTTCTTTGTGTTTCCTGTCTGGTAATCCATCACAACATGTTCTAGGTTTCTTTGTGTTTCCTGTCTGGTAATCCATCACAACATGTTCTAGGTTTCTTTGTGTTTCCTGTCTGGTAATCCATCACAACATGTTCTAGGTTTCTTTGTGTTTCCTGCCTGGTAATCCATCACAACATGTTCTAGGTTTCTTTGTGTTTCCTGCCTGGTAATCCATCACAACATGTTCTAGGTTTCTTTGTGTTTCCTGTCTGGTAATCCATCACAACATGTTCTAGGTTTCTTTGTGTTTCCTGTCTGGTAATCCATCACAACATGTTCTAGGTTTCTTTGTGTTTCCTGCCTGGTAATCCATCACAACATGTTCTAGGTTTCTTTGTGTTTCCTGTCTGGTAATCCATCACAACATGTTCTATGTTTCTTTGTGTTTCCTGTCTGGTAATCCATCACAACATGTTCTAGGTTTCTTTATGTTTCCTGCCTGGTAATCCATCACAACATGTTCTAGGTTTCTTTGTGTTTCCTGTCTGGTAATCCATCACAACATGTTCTAGGTTTCTTTATGTTTCCTGCCTGGTAATCCATCACAACATGTTCTAGGTTTCTTTGTGTTTCCTGTCTGGTAATCCATCACAACATGTTCTAGGTTTCTTTGTGTTTCCTGCCTGGTAATCCATCACAACATGTTCTAGGTTTCTTTGTGTTTCCTGCCTGGTAATCCATCACAACATGTTCTAGGTTTCTTTGTGTTTCCTGCCTGGTAATCCATCACAACATGTTCTAGGTTTCTTTATGTTTCCTGCCTGGTAATCCATCACAACATGTTCTAGGTTTCTTTGTGTTTCCTGCCTGGTAATCCATCACAACATGTTCTAGGTTTCTTTGTGTTTCCTGTCTGGTAATCCATCACAACATGTTCTAGGTTTCTTTATGTTTCCTGCCTGGTAATCCATCACAACATGTTCTAGGTTTCTTTGTGTTTCCTGCCTGGTAATCCATCACAACATGTTCTAGGTTTCTTCATGTTTCCTGCCTGGTAATCCATCACAACATGTTCTAGGTTTCTTTGTGTTTCCTGCCTGGTAATCCATCACAACATGTTCTAGGTTTCTTCATGTTTCCTGCCTGGTAATCCATCACAACATGTTCTAGGTTTCTTTGTGTTTCCTGTCTGGTAATCCATCACAACATGTTCTAGGTTTCTTTGTGTTTCCTGCCTGGTAATCCATCACAACATGTTCTAGGTTTCTTTGTGTTTCCTGCCTGGTAATCCATCACAACATGTTCTAGGTTTCTTTGTGTTTCCTGCCTGGTAATCCATCACAACATGTTCTAGGTTTCTTTGTGTTTCCTGTCTGGTAATCCATCACAACATGTTCTAGGTTTCTTTGTGTTTCCTGTGTGTTTTCTTCTTTTACTATAGCTGGTACTGAACATGTAAACATTTACCAGAGTACTATATCAGCCTTTCATCTGTCGTCCATGCAGGCTTATTGATCTGGTGTTGCCTGGAATCTGGTAAAGGTTCTGTTGACTGGAATCTGGTAAAGTCGCCCATGTAGGCTTATTGAGCTGGTGTTGACTGGAATCTGTTAAAGTCGCCCATGCAGGCTTATTGAGCTGGTGTTGACTGGAATCTGGTAAAGGTTCTGTTGACTGGAATCTGGTAAAGTCGCCCATGTAGGCTTATTGAGCTGGTGTTGACTGGAATCTGTTAAAGTCGCCCATGCAGGCTTATTGAGCTGGTGTTGACTGGAATCTGGTAAAGGTTCTGTTGACTGGAATCTGGTGCAGGCTTATTGAGCTGGTGTTGACTGGTTAATCTGGTAAAGTCGCCCATGTAGGCTTATTGAGCTGGTGTTGACTGGAATCTTTTAAAGTCGCCCATGCAGGCTTATTGAGCTGGTGTTGACTGGAATCTGGTAAAGGTTCTGTTGACTGGAATCTGGTAAAGTCGACCATGTAGGCTTATTGAGCTGGTGTTGACTGGAATCTGTTAAAGTCGCCCATGCAGGCTTATTGAGCTGGTGTTGACTGGAATCTGGTAAAGGTTCTGTTGTCTGGAATCTGGTAAAGTCGCCCATGCAGGCTTATTGAGCTGGTGTTGACTGGAATCTGGTAAAGGTTCTGTTGACTGGAATCTGGTAAAGGTGCTGTTGACGTTGTCCGATCAGTAGTGATCAATAATATCAAATTAAAGTGTATTTGACACATACATAGATTAGCAGATGTTAAAGCAGGTGAGGTGAATTGCTTATGTTTGTTTCTAGCGCCAGCTGTGCAGAAAGTGTTTATCAGTACTATCCTAATACATTTACACATGAAATTACTTATTTACTTGTGCTCTAACCACTAGGTGGCAGGTAACCTAGTGGTTAGAGCGTTGGGCCAGTAACCAGCAGGTAGCCTAGTGGTTAGAGTGTTGGGCCAGTAACCAGCAGGTAGCCTAGTGGTTAGAGCGTTGGGCCAGTAACCAGCAGGTAGCCTAGTGGTTAGAGCATTGGGCCAGTAACCGAAAAGGTAGCCCAGTGGTTAGAGCGTTGGGCCAGTAACCAGCAGGTAGCCTAGTGGTTAGAGCGTTTATCAGTAACCAGCAGGTAGCCTAGTGGTTAGAGCGTTGGGCCAGTAACCAGCAGGTAGCCTAGTGGTTAGAGCGTTGGGCCAGTAACCAGCAGGTAGCCTAGTGGTTAGAGCGTTGGGCCAGTAACCAGCAGGTAGCCCAGTGGTTAGAGCGTTGGGCCAGTAACCAGCAGGTAGCCTAGTGGTTAGAGCGTTGGGCCAGTAACCAGCAGGTAGCCTAGTGGTTAGAGCGTTGGGCCAGTAACCAGCAGGTAGCCTAGTGGTTAGAGCATTGGGCCAGTAACCAGCAGGTAGCCTAGTGGTTAGAGCGTTGGGCCAGTAACCAGCAGGTAGCCTAGTGGTTAGAGCGTTGGGCAAGTAACCAGCAGGTAGCCTAGTGGTTAGAGCGTTGGGCCAGTAACCAGCAGGTAGCCTAGTGGTTAGAGCGTTGGGCCAGTAACCAGCAGGTAGCCTAGTGGTTAGAGCGTTGGGCCAGTAACCAGCAGGTAGCCTAGTGGTTAGAGCGTTGGGCCAGTAACCAGCAGGTAGCCTAGTGGTTAGAGCATTGGGCCAGTAACCAGCAGGTAGCCTAGTGGTTAGAGCGTTGGGCCAGTAACCAGCAGGTAGCCTAGTGGTTAGAGTGTTGGGCCATGTAACCAGCAGGTAGCCTAGTGGTTAGAGCGTTGGGCCAGTAACCAGCAGGTAGCCTAGTGGTTAGAGTGTTGGGCCAGTAACCAGCAGGTAGCCTAGTGGTTAGAGTTGGGCCAGTAACCAGCAGGTAGCCTAGTGGTTAGAGCGTTGGGCCAGTAACCAGCAGGTAGCCTAGTGGTTAGAGCGTTGGGCCAGTAACCAGCAGGTAGCCTAGTGGTTAGAGCGTTGGGCCAGTAACCAGCAGGTAGCCTAGTGGTTAGAGCGTTGGGCCAGTAACCAGCAGGTAGCCTAGTGGTTAGAGTGTTGGGCCAGTAACCAGCAGGTAGCCTAGTGGTTAGAGCGTTGGGCCAGTAACCAGCAGGTAGCCTAGTGGTTAGAGCGTTGGGCCAGTAACCAGCAGGTAGCCTAGTGGTTAGAGCGTTGGGCCAGTAACCAGCAGGTAGCCTAGTGGTTAGAGCGTTGGGCCAGTAACCAGCAGGTAGCCTAGTGGTTAGAGCATTGGGCCAGTAACCAGCAGGTAGCCTAGTGGTTAGAGCGTTGGGCCAGTAACCAGCAGGTAGCCTAGTGGTTAGAGCGTTGGGCCAGTAACCAGCAGGTAGCCTAGTGGTTAGAGCGTTGGGCCAGTAACCAGCAGGTAGCCTAGTGGTTAGAGCGTTGGGCCAGTAACCAGCAGGTAACCTAGTGGTTAGAGCGTTGGGCCAGTAACCAGCAGGTAGCCTAGTGGTTAGAGCGTTGGGCCAGTAACCAGCAGGTAGCCTAGTGGTTAGAGCGTTGGGCCAGTAACCAGCAGGTAGCCTAGTGGTTAGAGCGTTGGGCCAGTAACCAGCAGGTAGCCTAGTGGTTAGAGCGTTGGGCCAGTAACCAGCAGGTAGCCTAGTGGTTAGAGCGTTGGGCCAGTAACCAGCAGGTAGCCTAGTGGTTAGAGTGTTGGGCCAGTAACCAGCAGGTAACCTAGTGGTTAGAGTGTTGGGCCAGTAACCAGCAGGTAGCCTAGATGTTAGAGCGTTGGGCCAGTAACCAGCAGGTAGCCTAGTGGTTAGAGCGTTGGGCCAGTAACCGAAAAGGTAGCCTAGTGGTTAGAGCGTTGGGCCAGTAACCAGCAGGTAGCCTAGTGGTTAGAGCGTTGGGCCAGTAACCAGCAGGTAGCCTAGTGGTTAGAGCGTTGGGCCAGTAACCAGCAGGTAGCCTAGTGGTTAGAGCATTGGGCCAGTAACCAGCAGGTAGCCTAGTGGTTAGAGCGTTGGGCCAGTAACCAGCAGGTAGCCTAGTGGTTAGAGCGTTGGGCCAGTAACCAGCAGGTAGCCTAGTGGTTAGAGCGTTGGGCAAGTAACCAGCAGGTAGCCTAGTGGTTAGAGCATTGGGCCAGTAACCAGCAGGTAGCCTAGTGGTTAGAGCGTTGGGCCAGTAACCAGCAGGTAGCCTAGTGGTTAGAGCGTTGGGCCAGTAACCAGCAGGTAGCCTAGTGGTTAGAGCGTTGGGCCAGTAACCAGCAGGTAGCCTAGTGGTTAGAGCGTTGGGCCAGTAACCAGCAGGTAACCTAGTGGTTAGAGTGTTGGGCAGTAACCAGCAGGTAGCCTAGTGGTTAGAGCATTGGGCCAATAACTGGAAGGTAGCCTAGTGGTTAGAGCATTGGCCAGTAACCAGAAGGTAGCCTAGTGGTTAGAGCTGACAAGTTAAAAATCTGTTGTTCTGCCCTCAGTAACCAGCACTGGTTCCTAGTGGTTAGATGTTGGGCCAGTAAAACACAGCAGGTAGCCTAGTGGTTAGAGTGTTGGGCCATTTAGAGGTAGCCTAGTGGTTAGAGTGTTGGGCCAGTAACCAGCAGGTAGCCTAGTGGTTAGAGCGTTTGACATAACCAGCAGGTAGCCTAGTGGTTAGAGTGTTGGGCCAGTAACCAGCAGGTAGCCTAGTGGTTAGAGCGTTGGGCCAGTAACCAGCAGGTAACCAATAAAATAGTGGTTAAACATGAGCGTTGGGCAGTAACCAGCAGGTAGCCTAGATGTTAGAGCGTTGGGCCAGTAACCAGCAGGTAGCCTCGTGGTTAGAGCGTTGGGCCAGTAACCAGCAGGTAACCTAGTGGTTAGAGCAATAAACCAGTAACCAGCAGGTAGCCTAGTGGTTAGAGCGTTGGGCCAGTCACCAGCAGGTGTGGGGCCTAGTGGTTAGAGCGTTGGGCCAGTAACCCCAGGTAGCCCAAAGAGCATTGGGCCAGTCCAACAGGTGAGCCTAGTGGTTAGATGCGTTGGGACAGTAACCAGCAGGTAGCCTAGTGGTTAGAGCGTTAGGGTGTAACCAGCAGGTAGCCTAGTGGTTAGAGTGTTGGGCCAGTAACCAGCTGTGGATGGTTGTCTTGGTAACCTAGTGGTTAGAGTGTTGGGCCAGTAACCAGCAGGTAGCCTAGATGTTAGAGCTGTTGGGCAGGTAACCAGCAGGTAGCCTAGTGGTTAGAGATGTTGCGTGCCAGTAACCGTTAAGGTAGCCTGATGGTTAGAGCGTTGGGCCAGTAACCAGCAGGTAGCCTAGTGGTTGAGCGTTTTTAACCAGTAACCAGCAGGTAAAGTGGTTAGAGCAACCAGTAACCAGCAGGTAACCTAGTGGTTAGAGCATTGGGCCAGTAACCAGCAGGTAACCTAGTATTAGAGTGTTGGGCAGTAACCAGCAGGTAGCCTAGTGGTTAGTAGCGTTGGGCAGTGAAAACAGTAACCAGCAGGTAGCCTAGTGGTTAGAGTGTTGGACATGTAACCAGCAGGTAGCCTAGTGGTTAGAGCATTGGGCCAGTAACCAGCTGGTAGCCTAGTGGTTAGAGTCTGTTGGGCCAGTAAAGCAGGTAGCCTCTGGTTAGAGTGTTGGGCCAGTAACAGCAGGTAACCTAGTGGTTAGAGCGTTGGGCAGTAACCAGCAGGTAGCCTAGTGGTTAGTACTGCATTGGGCCAGTAACCAGGTCTGAGGTAACCTAGTGGTTGGTCTTGAGTAACCAGCAGGTACCTAGTGGTTAGAGCGTTGGGCCAGTAACCAGCAGGTAGGCTAGTGGTTAGAGCCTTGGGCCAGTAACCAGCTGGTAGCCTAGTGGTTAGTGCGTTGGGCCAGTAACCAGCCTAGCCTAGTGGTTGGTCTGTTGGGCCAGTAACCAGCAGGTAGCCTAGTGGTTAGTGTGTTGGGCCAGTAACCCAGGTAGCCTCTGGTTAGATGTTGGGCCAGTAACCAGCAGGTAGCCTAGTGGTTAGAGCGTTGGGCCTAGTAACCAGCAGGTAGCCTAGTGGTTAGAGCCTTGGGCCAGTAACCAGCAGGTAGCCTAGTGGTTAGAGCGTTGGGCCAGTAACCAGCAGGTAACCTAGTGGTTAGAGCGTTGGGCTGTAACCAGCAGGTAGCCTCTGTGTTGAGCGTTGGGCCAGTAACCAGCAGGTAGCCTAGTGGTTAGAGCGTTGGGCCAGTAACCAGCAGGTAGACTAGTGGTTAGAGCGTTGGGCCAGTAACCAGCAGGTAGCCTAGTGGTTAGAGCGTTGGGCCAGTAACCAGCAGGTAGCCTAGTGGTTAGAGCATTGGGCCAATAACTGGAAGGTAGCCTTGTGGTTAGAGCATTGGCACAGTAAACGGAAGGTTGCTAGATCGAATCCCCGAGCTGACAAGTTAAAAATCTGTTGTTCTGCCCTCAACAAAGCAGTTAACCCACTGTTCCTAGGCCGTCATTGTAAATAAGAATTTGTTAACTGACTTGCCCAGTTAAAACACATTTTTTTAAGGTAGATCGCATTCTTCATCGTACCACTATGGAAGTTCTGTATTTAGATCCGCCTGCTCATGTCGTGAAGCAGTCGAGCTGGATAAATGTTTTTCTAAGGACCGCCGCTTTGACATAACGTTGCAGTGAAGTGATATAAATGGATGTAATGATGCAGACGACCACCAGAGGGAGGCAAATACAAGATTATTCGACAGAGGACGTTTACATTGTCCTAGGAAGTTGTGGATGGTTGTCTTCTGACTTACAAAATGGTGGGAAATCAATAAAATAAGTAATGTAAACATGTACATATTTTTGTAAGTAATTCTAGTGCCCGATTTCAGAGACTGTCAGCTTAAGAGGTTATTAAAAAGGATTTCTCAGAGATCAAATTCAATTTCAATGAAATAATGTTGCAGTGTCTAACTACAGAAAAGATTTCAGAACAATAAACATTATGTGAACATTATTCAAGTTATCCGTGTTCAATGATTATGTACATAGGGCAGTCACTAGGGCAGGTGTGGGGTAGAGTACTGTGCGCTATTTTTTTTTGTATTTTATTAGGATCCCCATTAGCTGTTGCAAAAGCAGCAGCTACTCTTCCTGGGGTCCAACACAAAACATGAAACATGACATAATACAGAACATTAATAGAACAGTAATAGCCGGCTAGAACAGTGTCTCAGTTCAGGGCAGGGTACTGGGCAGAAGCTGGCTAGTGGTGTCTGTTTACCAGCCTGATGGCCTGGAGATTGAAGCTGTTTTTCAGTCTCTCGATCCCAGCTTTGATGAACCTGTACTGTCTCCGCCTGCTAGATGGTAGCAGGGTCAACAGGCCTTGGCTCGAGTGACTGAGGTCCTTGGTGATCTTCTTGATCGTCTTGGCCTTCCTGTGACACCGTGTGCTGTAGATGTCCAAAGTGGTGTGTGCTTGTTGCTGATTGGTTGACCCCCTTTTTTTGGGGAGCTGAACCTATACATCGTGGATGTGTTTTTAACATTAGATGGTTCTAAACATGTAAACATTGTCCAGAGCACTCCACGTGGAAAGGTTTGAGGAGAGCTGTTGACCTTGGATCGATAACGATGGGGATGGGCTTGTTGCTGATTGGTTGACACCTTTTCTTTATTGAATCTATATGTCCTCCGTGTTGGTACAGTTCAGCGTGCCAAGGTGAAGTGTTACTGTAGCTCACATCCAAGACTAAGTTCTATCCAGGCAGTGAAAACAAACAAACTGTTATATGTTTTAACCAATCAATTTCTTAGTGGAATATCGACGTCTACAATGTGGTTCAATGAGAATGAAAAATAGAGCTTTCTGTTTAGAAGTGTACTGGGACTGCTAAGATATTACATGGTCTGATGTACTGCCTACTCTCAGTGGGCTCTGGTCTGATGTACTGCCTACTCTCAGTGGGCTCTGGTCTGATGTACTGCCTACTCTCAGTGGGCTCTGGTCTGATGTACTGCCTACTCTCAGTGGGCTCTGGTCTGATGTACTGCCTAGTCTCTGATGTACTGCCTAGTCTCTGATGTACTGCCTACTCTCTATGTGTTTGATGTACTGCCTAGTCTCTGATGTACTGCCTACTCTCTATGTGTCTGATGTACTGCCTAGTCTCTGATGTACTGTCTACTCTCTATATGTTTGATGTACTGCCTAGTCTCTGATGTACTGCCTACTCTTGATGTGTCTGATGTACTACCTAGTCTCTGATATACTGCCTAGTTTCTGATGTACTGCCTACTCTCTATGTGTCTGATGTACTACCTAGTCTCTGATGTACTGCCTAGTTTCTGATGTACTGCCTCGTCTCTGATATACTGCCTAGTCTCTGATGTACTACCTAGTCTCTGATATACTGCCTAGTTTCTGATGTACTGCCTACTTTTGATGTGTCTGATGTACTACCTAGTCTCTGATATACTCCCTAGTCTCTGATGTACTGCCTACTCTCTATGTGTCTGATGTACTGCCTACTCTCTATGTGTCTGATGTACTGCCTATTCTCTGATGTACTGCATACTCTCTATGTGTCTGATGTACTGCCTACTCTCGATGTGTCTGATGTACTGCCTAGTCTCTCTCTGATGTACTGCCTACTCTCTATGTGTCTGATGTACTGCCTACTCTCTATGTGTCTGATGTACTGCCTACTCTCTATGTCTCTGATGTACTGCCTACTCTCTGATGTACTGCCTACTCTCTATGTGTCTGATGTACTGCCTACTCTCTGATGTACTGCCTACTCTCTATGTGTCTGATGTACTGCCTACTCTCTGATGTACTGCCTACTCTCTATGTGTCTGATGTACTGCCTACTCTCTGATGTACTGCCTACTCTCTATGTGTCTGATGTACTGCCTACTCTCTGATGTACTGCCTACTCTCTATGTGTCTGATGTACTGCCTACTCTCTATGTGTCTGATGTACTGCCTACTCTCTGATGTACTGCCTACTCTCTATGTGTCTGATGTACTGCCTACTCTCTATGTGTCTGATGTACTGCCTACTCTCTGATGTACTGCCTACTCTCTATGTGTCTGATGTACTGCCTACTCTCTATGTGTCTGATGTACTGCCTACTCTCTATGTGTCTGATGTACTGCCTACTCTCTATGTGTCTGATGTACTGCCTATTCTCTGATGTACTGCATACTCTCTATGTGTCTGATGTACTGCCTACTCTCTATGTGTCTGATGTACTGCCTACTCTCTATGTGTCTGATGTACTGCCTACTCTCTATGTGTCTGATGTACTGCCTACTCTCTATGTGTCTGATGTACTGCCTACTCTCTATGTGTCTGATGTACTGCCTACTCTCTATGTGTCTGATGTACTGCCTACTCTCTATGTGTCTGATGTACTGCCTACTCTCTATGTGTCTGATGTACTGCCTACTCTCTATGTGTCTGATGTACTGCCTACTCTCTATGTGTCTGATGTACTGCCTACTCTCTCTGTGTCTGATGTACTGCCTACTCTCTATGTGTCTGATGTACTGCCTACTCTCTATGTGTCTGATGTACTGCCTAGTCTCTGATGTACTGCCTATTCTCTGTGTCTGATGTACTGCCTAGTCTCTGATGTACTGCCTATTCTCTGTGTCTGATGTACTGCCTACTCTCTATGTGTCTGATGTATTGCCTACTCTCTGATGTACTGCCTACTCTCTGATGTACTGCCTATTCTCTGTCTCTGATGTACTGCCTACTCTCTATGTGTCTGATGTACTGCCTACTCTCTGATGTACTGCCTACTCTCTGATGTACTGCCTACTCTCTATGTGTCTGATGTATTGCCTACTCTCTGATGTACTGCCTATTCTCTGTGTCTGATGTACTGCCTACTCTCTATGTGTCTGATGTACTGCCTACTCTCTGATGTACTGCCTATTCTCTGTGTCTGATGTACTGCCTATTCTCTGTGTCTGATGTACTGCCTATTCTCTGTGTCTGATGTACTGCCTACTCTCTATGTGTCTGATGTACTGCCTACTCTCTGATGTACTGCCTACTCTCTGATGTACTGCCTACTCTCTGATGTACTGCCTACTCTCTATGTGTCTGATGTACTGCCTAGTCTCTGATGTACTGCCTACTCTCTATGTGTCTGATGTACTGCCTACTCTCTGATGTACTGCCTACTCTCTGATGTACTGCCTACTCTCTGATGTACTGCCTACTCTCTATGTGTCTGATGTACTGCCTACTCTCTGATGTACTGCCTACTCTCTGATGTACTGCCTACTCTCTATGTGTGCAGTGAAATGTGTTGTTTTACAGCGTCAGCCATAGTTCGACACAATCCCCTGGAGCAAATGAGGGTTAAGTCATTCAATCAATTAAATGTATTCATACATCCCTTCTTGCATCAGCAGATGTCACAACAGGGCTATACAGACATCCAGCCTAATGACCCAAAGAGCAAGCAAGCAATGCTGACGTAGAAGCACGGTGGCTGGGTGCCTTGCTCAAGGGCACCTTGTCAGATTTTCTTCACCTTGTCGGCGGGTATTCAAACCAGCAAACTTTCAGTTACTTACCCGATGCTCTAACCGCTAGGCTACTGTTAATGGGATTTACATGTTTAAATGAACGATTAGAATATTCCACCCTGAAACCATATAATTGTATGAAATTGATTAGAATCATGAGATTATTCTGATGATGTGTGTAGTTTTAGTCAGTAGTATTATATATCTGTGAGTGTAGTTTTAGTCAGTAGTATTATATATCTGTGAGTGTAGTTTTAGTCAGAATTAGGGTAAAACAATATATCTGGACAATATGTCTTTACAGTATCTTAAACACAGACTGTCTGAGCAAAATTCGGTGCCGACCTGACTCGAGATTTGGGAGAGGACAGGGAGTACGTCTCAAGGTCCCAAGGTCTCCCTAATCTCTGTCCGCTGGGTAGTGATACAGTATGTGCGTAGGATACCTACTGTTTGTGTGTGAAAGTATGTGCGTATGATACCTACTCTTTGTGTGTGAATGTAAGTGCGTAAGGAGCCAGTATAAAACAAATGGTTTTGTACAATGGACTAGCGCTCTCGTGAATAAACATTTTTGACTATCAAAGCTGGGCCTCCGTCTGTTTCATTGTACAAATCCTGGGTTGCAGACTGAGTAGTTTAATTGAATTGGTTTATGAACATTGAGAACATAATTCTCATAACAGCTACCTAAAAGAAAAATCCTCTGCTGACTTCTGGGATCAGGCCGAACCTCTGGACTGCTATATTTGCGTCCCAAATGGTACCATATTCCCTATATAGTGCACTACCTTTAATCTGGGCTCATAGGCTCTGGTCAAAAGTAATGCACTATAAAGAGAGTAGGATACCATTTGGGCCTAGAGTAATACATATATCAACACCGCAGGTTATAGTGGGGACAAGAGTACTTTATCTGTTAAAGGATACTGCTAGTCGTCCTAGATAGCAACTCCACAAAATATGGACCCTCAGCAACTGGATGTATTTTTTAGTGCATAGTTGTCACGTTCTGACCTTTATTTCCTTTGTTTTGTATTTATTTAGTATGGTCAGGGCGTGAGTTGGGTGGGCAGTCTATGTTTGATTTTCTATGATTAGGGATTTCTATGTTTCGGCCTAGTATGGTTCTCAATCTGAGGCAGGTGTCATTAGTTGTCTCTGATTGAGAATCATACTTAGGTAGCCTGGGTTGCGCTGTTTGTTTGTGGGTGATTGTCTATGTTAGAGGCTTGTGTTCAGC